>NC_056739.1:1351267837-1351567837 GCF_019279795.1 Protopterus annectens
TAGCAGCTGATCAGATTTTCTGACAGGCTTAGTCCTATCAAGGTAGAACCTGAGCTGTCCTTGCACGTCCAAAGAGTGCAGGATCCTTTCCCCTTTATTTTGAGGATTAGGGAAGAAGATTGGCAAATGAATGGATGGATTGGTTGAGAGCCACACTGGACACCACTTTAGGCATGAAGGAAGGGTTAGTTCTGAGGGAAACCCTGTCAGCATGGAAAATAATGAAGGGCTCCACAGCCATTAGTGCTTGTAACTCAGACACTATTCTAGCTGAAGTGATGGCTAGAAGCAAGGCTGTTTTCCAAGAGAGGAATTTTAACTCTGCTGAAGCAGCAGGCTCAAAAGGAAGAAGTGTGAGCCTTTCCAGAACAAAGTTAAGGTCCCAAGCAGGGGTGGGTGCTCTACTTGGTGACTTTAAGTTGTTTGCCCCTCTCAGGAACTGTTTGATGAGAGGGTGAGAGAATAGAGGTGGCTCAGTATTGTAATGAGCCAAAATGGCAGAGGCATGGATCTTAATGGAGGAGAAGGATAGGCCTCTGTGTAGTAGTTCTGCTAGGTAATCCAGGATTAGAGGTAAGGAGGGCAGTGTTGTGTCCTTTCCTTTAGACTGAATCCAAGAACAATACCTTTTCCACTTTTCAACATAGGATTTCCTAGTACTGGGCCTTCTGGCTTCAAGGATGACGTCCAGGACCTGCTTACTTAGGGTTGCTGGTGAGGTATTTAAGGAATAAGCCAGGCTGCAAGATTTAGGGTTTGCAATTGTGGATGCAAAATTTGTCCCTCCTGCTGAGAAAGCAGGGTTGGGGTCTGGTGTAGGTGCCAGAGTGGCACCGTTGTCAGGCTGCGCAGGAGTGGGTACCAGTGCTGGTTTGGCCAGTCCAGAGCAATCAGAATTGTCCTTGGCCTGTCTTGTTTCATCTTGAGTAATACTCGAGATAAGGGGGGAAGGCATAGATTGAGAGGTTTTCCCATTGAAAGGATAGGGCATCCACCTTCCAGGCCCTGCTGTGAGGGTTCCTGGTGCAGAATTTGCTTAACTGGTAGTTGTCAAGGGAAGCAAAGAGATCCACCTCTGAGGTCCCCCATTTCTGGATCAGAAGGTTGAAGGTGCTGGGCACCAATTTCCACTCATGTGGATCTAGGATATGTCTGCCTAAGTAGTCTGCCAGTGAATTTTGTTTGCCTGGCAGGAATTGAGCTTGTAGATGAACTTGGCTGTCTAAGGTCGTGTTTCACAGGGCCATGGCTAACCTGCAGAGTGGTTAAGAATGGGTTCTCCCTTGCTTGTTGATGTACCACATAACTGTGGTGTTGTCTGTTTTTATCAGCAGTCATCCTGGAAACAGTAGGTATCTGAAAGTTGTAGCTAGCATCTCTTTTTGACTGATTTGCAGGAAAATTTGCCTTGGGCTCCAGTGGCTCTGAATACATTTGCCCGCCATGTGAGGCCCCCCCCCCATGCATAATCTGATGCATCTGTGGTTAGGGTCTGGGTGGCATGGGGTTGAGTAAAATGCAGTCCCTTGTTATGGTTGCATGCTTCTGCCCACCAAAGGAACTCTGTCCTTAGACAAGGTATGATGGGAATGACTGTTTCCAGGTCATGAGAATGTTGGCACCAAAGACTTTATAAGTACCATTGAAGTTTCCTTATATGCAGTCTTGCATATGGAATTAGCAGAATACATGAGGCCATGAACCCTAGGACTTGCAGTATTTTTCTTGCACATAACTGGGTTCTGGTGGCCATTTGTTTGAAGTAGTCTGTCAGATAGACCTGTTTTTCTGAAGTGAGGAATGCCATCTGGGAAGATGTGTCCAAGCTTGCTCCCAGGAATACAATCTTTTGACTGGGTACCAGTTGTGATTTCTTTTCATTGATGGTGTACCCCAATGAAGTTAGAAGGCTTTTTACAAATGTCAGGTGCTGAAGCAACAACTCCTGACTGCCTTGCCTGAATCAGGCAGTCGTCCAGGTACGGGTAAATTTGGATATTTCTCTGTCTGCAGTATGCAATGGCTGGAGCCAGGCATTTTGTGAATACCCTGGGCAGAGTAGATAAGCCAAAGCGAAGTGCAGAGAACTGATAATGCATAGACCCTGCCCTGGAACGTAGATATTTCCTGCATGACTCCCTTATGGGGATGTGCAGATAGGCTTTGTTTAAATCTAGGGTGACTAACTAGGCATCCTTGGCTAACATAGGAAGAAGCTGTTGCAGGGCAAGTATCTTGAATTTTGGTACCACCAGGAAGGTGTTGAGAATTGAAAGATCCAAGATTGGATGCCAAGAGCCCTCTTTCCTGGGTACCAGGAATAGTCTGGAGTAGAATCCTTGACCCCTCTGTTTTACTGGGACAGGCTGAATAGCTCTGATATTGAGCAGGGAAAGTACTTGGTTTTGAGCCTCTGCCCACTGTTTGGAGGAAGGTCTGGAAACCTGCTTGGGGTTTGCAGTGAATGGAAATAAAATTTGTACCCCTGGGTTACAATGTTGAGGACCCATCAGTCCTGAGTGATGGACATCCAGGTTTTGCATGAAGGGCAAGTTTTCCTCCTCGGGGCACAAGCAATTGGGCAGGGCTGGGAAGCGGAGCTGAGACGTCATTGTGAGCTTTTTCCATAAGGAGGTGGCTTACCACTCCCTGCTCTAGGGGTGGGGGCGCTCCATTGCTTAGATCTCTGCATACCCTGAGACTGTAGTATGGGTGGTTTGTTTCTCCTGGGTCTTGTTTGGGAAGGCCTGGAGGGGGCTGGAAAGGACCAGTGTTTTAAAGGGCAATGCCTACTGAATCTAGGTGGTTGCACTTGTAGGAATTCTTTAACAGTGTGCATAGATTTAGCCTTTTCTTCCATCTTTTTAAGAACTTCTTCTGCTTTGGTGCCAAACAAACGGTCCTTATTTATAGGAGCATGTAGTAATTTAGATTTGACATGATCTGGCAAGACCTGCTCCTTCAGCCAAGCATGTCTTCTCAGTACAGAGCCAGTGACTGTTACCCTGCAAGATGCTTCCAGGGCATCAAAGCCACAATGCAAGGTATGCTTACTAACTTGGTTTGCAGAGTGCATAATCTCCTGCAATTCTTTATTTTCTGCACAATCTGGAAAAATTACCACTTTTTGTTTAATTAGTTCCATAATATGTTGCTGGTAATTCAGCATGTGAAACTGTCAAGTCTTGCAGAGGTATATACCTTCTTACCCCATCTGTCCAAAGCTCTGGAATCCCTGTCCGAAGGGATAGGATTTTTGGCTGTAGTAGCCTTAATACCTTTAGGTCCCTGGGAAATGACCTCTGGATCAGTAGTAGGATTCTTGAAAAGAAACTTGTGAGAATCAGGTACTCTGTAGTACCTGTCTGGTTTCCTAGGGGCCGGAAGTGCCTGGCGTAAGACTGGATTCCATGAAAACATCATCCACAACATCCAGGACAGGGGGTATAGCTAAAGGTCTGTGCTGAGGCAACTCTACAAATTCTCCGAGTCTCTTTTTGGACTGAGGATAGTCTTGGCATTCCCAATGGAAATGCTCTCAAAGTATGCACAGTTTCACAAAATTAGAAATCCTCTGGAGGGTAGGCAGAGGGAATGGATTCCTCTGCATCTGAATCCTCATAGGTGGATAAGGGCATGTCTTCATAATCAGAAAGGTCAGAGTCATCGGACTCCTGGTCTGTAGGAACCTGAAGGGGAGTGGAGTCTGTCTCTTATCTGGGGAAGGCTGGCTTCCCCTAATCAGCATAATAAGGTCTTCAGCCATTCTAAGCATTTGCTTTTGTGGCATGGGTGCCCGAGCTTGCACTTTGGTTGTTGGTTTTCTAGGTATAGTACGTACTCTGGGCCTAAGAAACTCAGTAGTTTTGGTTAAAAAAAAGAAGTCGTCGGTTTGATTTGAACATCGGTAGGACGAAAAACTCCCTCAGAAGCCGGTGCCTGCACAGCGGCTCTGGACTCATCTAAGGTAGAGACATCTGCTGGTTCCATAGTTGGAGAAGCATCTCGCAGCATACTGGACTCCGAATGGGTCTCAGCTGAGGCCTGCGAATCCATAGAAGCAGGCATCAGGGGCTGCAAAGGCACCTTACTGACTACTGGCGACTAGCTTAACAGAAGCATCATCGGCAGTTTTGGACCTATGCGGTCTGTCACTGTCTTTATCTTTACGTTTTTTCTGAAGATCAGTAGTCGGATGGCTTACCGAAGCCATTTCAGAATATGGAGATAGAGAGCGAAAGAATTTAGCAAAAAAGATAGCCCGGCGACAAATGGTTCGGCCATTAGATAAGGCACAAAACCAACAGCGAGGGACATTGTGGTCTGGGCCTGAACAGGTGATGGAGTAAGAATGAAAATCTCTGTGAAGTATTTGCTTTCAACAGGCAAGACAATTGTTAACTTTTTCTGGCATCGGTTAGAGCAAGAAAAAAAGATCCCCAACGGGGTACTTAACTTTAGAAGACTTCAGGATTATTCAACTTAAAAACGAAAAATTTAGGTAGCGGCCACCCAGCACTTGCGAACTGCTTCTGGTGCCTCCTCGGCAAGAAAGACTGATGTAATGGCATCGGCTGCCTGTTTTTATACCCCTGACGACCTGACGTCATGGAAGAAGCGACAGCATCTGACGCAGAAATACTAAGTCTCTGGTATTCGGGCCAACTGAGGGCTACCTGTAGGCAGATAACCCAAGTGTGATGACTGCGACAGTGAAACACGAAGAACATCTGCTTTCAGAAATCGTTTTACTTGTGACTGGTTGGAAAGAGTGGATTTATGGGCAGACTACCAGACATGGCCAGAAAGTAAATAAGAAAAGACCAGATGATATTTACTTGGAGAAATACTGAAGAACCACAGGCATGCAGGCCTTAAAAAGAGTCCTGGTCCTTACCTTGGTACCAAAGAGAAAATATTTTCCATTTACCCATATATAATTTTCTAACAGCAGAATTCTTACAGACTGGGGTGTATGAAACAACCCTTGTCTTGTGTCAGTAAATCTATTCCATGAGAAAGCTTGTAGTCACTGCTCTTGACCAGTTTAAGAAGAAGGGATTCATCACAACTATTTTTGAGGAATCCTTCTTAATCTTTAGAATTAACCTGATTATCCGAGGGAAGGATGAAAAGGCTTACAAGAACATCATCATCCATGGGAATGAAAAAGCATCTGTTTGACATGCCTGCTTGCAGGGAATCTTGGAGCAGAATTTCTTTAACTGCCTATTGTGAATGGAGGTAAACAGATCAACTTGAGGAATCCCTCACAGTTAAATCAATTCTTGAAGGCCACAAAGTTCAATTTCTGTTTATGAGACACTGGCCTGATCCTACTGAGCTTGTCTGCAGCAAGGTTTTGCTTTGATGGAATGTAGGAAGCTTGAAGCGAAACATTGAGCGGTGTTGTTAGAGTTCAGGCTAATAATACCTACTCTGCAAAGGGGATATGATCTGGTACTCTCTTGTTTGTTTATGCACCGCATCAATGTGGTGTTGTCAGATTACCAGAAGAGGAGGGCCAGAGTCCCAAGTTGGCTTAGGGATTTGACAGCACGTATAAATGCCATCATTTTTTCAATATTTATGTGTTTTAATCTTTCCTGCTTATTCCACAGGCCCTGAACCTTCACCCCTTGGAAACAGTCCCCCAAGCAAAATCTGAAGCATCTGTGGATAAACAGTATGTAGGAACTGGATGGGAGAAGGACAGACCTGGGTTGAGAGAGAACTGGTCTTCCCAACACAGTAAGTCCCTTTTGACATGCATCAATACTGAGATCTGAAATGTCAGAGGGTGCAGGTGCTGGGTACACCCAGATCTGAGAACCCACTGAATTTTTCTCAAAAAAAAAGTCTGGCCACAGGAAATCTTGAGAACTATAGAAGCCATAAACCCTAGAATTGCAAGATATTACCCCAAGTCAAAGATTGGTTGCAGAATGCCAGAAACTGTTCTTTAGAGATATCTATTTTGTCCTGCAGGAGAAATGTTCTTTTGAGGGATGTACACAGAATGCATCCTACAAATACAATCTTGTGAGAAGGGCTGAGAGGATTTCTGTAAATTCAGTTGGAATCCTAGAATGAGCAGGAGATCCTTCACCAAAGTCAGAAATTCCTAACATTCTGCAACACAGTCTGCAATGCTAAGACAGTTGTTTCAATATGGAAAATATAAGTGCCCTGCAACCTGCAATGGGTTATAACTGAAGCAAGACTCATTGTAAACACCATGTGGAGTTATAAGCTAGACACACAAAAAGTCTTAAAAATCTAAAATCCTGGAGAAATTGTAAT
The DNA here is from genome assembly GCF_019279795.1 of Protopterus annectens. Taxonomy (NCBI): domain Eukaryota; kingdom Metazoa; phylum Chordata; order Ceratodontiformes; family Protopteridae; genus Protopterus; species Protopterus annectens. Next base: position 1,351,274,141 of record NC_056739.1, read on the forward strand.
GTGATGACAGGCATTCTTTAGGTCTAAATTTGCAAAGAGAATGAGAGGAGAAATGAAGGGCAAGAAAGACAGTGGATGGGGATCTCTTCCCAAGGATAGCCCAATTTACAACCAGTATACTAAAGTCTTTAGTACTCAGAGGTGCCACATGTGACGCATACACTCCCCAACTCCCCATGCAAGGTGTAGGGCATAAAGGTGACATATGGACGCACATATTCAGAACTGGAAAAGCCCCAGGAGGAACAGAATGTCCCTAAGGACAAGAAAAAAACATGTGTATTCAGGAGGAGAAAAAGAAGAGCAGCCCCTCAGCCAGGAGGGCAAGAAAGAATAGGCTAGAGAAGGGCAGAAAGGAGGAAGTGAATACTGCAACAATGAAGAGAAGGACATCTACTGTTATGATCAGATTTTACAAAACTGTACTATGCCCTTTCATATCACTCTTGCAGTATTCATAATCTAACAGAGAGTAGAAAAGCTCAAGAGGAAGACTGGGAGGAGGATGGCACAGAAGAGCCCTCTAGAAACCCATGCAGGAGAGTCCTGGCAAAGCTGGCCCTGGAAATAACATCCAACTCGTAATGCTTAGTAAAAAGTATGAACAGAGGGCCAATTAGCAGCCTAGAGGATGGAATTGGTATCCAGCCCTTGAAAAAAAAAATTACAAAAGATAACAGGCCTAGCAAAATGAGCCTTTACGGAAGAGGAAAAACATTTACCAAGAAAAGAACAACAAAAAGAAATGACCTTAGAAATCCAGGAAGACGTGGCTTGCTTAGAAACCAACCAAACACAAAGACCCAGGATGAAAGGAAACAAAAAGCTGCTCAGGGGTTGGGAGGGTAGCCTAATGGTTAAGGTGTTTGCCTTACAAACACAAGGTGTAGGGTTTGAGTCTCACAAGGGATAATTGGCTAGGCTTGAAATGGCTTGTAAGGGCAGTTAGCTTAGTACTAATCTATGAACCTATATGAGAATAACTTTAGCTTTAGCCAAATAATACTTGAACTGTCTATGCACATCCAAGGTGAGAAGAATCTTAGCAGACTGCAGAGAAGGAGAAAAATAAGGAAGATGAATACACTGATTAAGGAACAACTCATTGACACTTAGGCATAAAAGAAGGATTAGTATGAAGAGACACCTGTCTCTGTGGAAAACTGAGAAAGGAAGAACAGCCATGACAGCCTGAAGTTCAAACATCTTTTAGCTGAAGTAAGGACCAAAATAACAGTCTTCCAAGTACCATGTTGCAAGGAAGATAAAGAAGCAGGTTCAAAAAGAGCCAGAGTCAATTTTTTCAAGTACAAAATTTGAGTTCCAAGGCAGAATTGGCTTTAAGGCAGGCCGGATATCAAGGACACCTTTAAGAAATTGCTTGACCTCAAATCTAGAGGCCAGAGGAGGAGTCAAAAACAGCTGACAGGTGAGCTTTCACAGAAGAATATGTTAACCTAGCATGGAGCAGATCACACAGTTGAGAGAGAACCAGAGGAACCATCACAGATGGGGCATCCTGATGGCGAGATAGGCACCAGACAGAAAATTGCTTCCATTTGGAGATTTATGATCTTCTAGTAGTGGGTTTCCTGCAGGGCCTGAAGCATGTCCTCAGAAAAGAGGTGCCTAAAAGTGATCAAAATCCTCTCACCCACAGAGTCAGCTGAAGAGTAGACAAGTGAGTATGAGTAAGAGACCTCTTGCCTTATGTGAGAAGATCCACCCAGTCAGGTAAGCTGTGGTGGCTACCTCTGGCCAAGACAAAAAGGGGGAACCAATACTGTCTGGATCAAAAGGGAGTCACTAGCAATATTCTGGCAGAGACATGCTTGATCTTGTGCAAGACACGAGGTAGCAGGGGAAGGGGAGGGAAGGCATACAGAAACATCCCCTTCCAAGGAAAAAAGACAGGGCATCCACTTTCCAAGCCAGAGGACTTAGGACTTTAGAAAAGAATACAGGAAGTTGTCTGTTCAGGTGGGCGGTAAAAACATCTGTCTGAGGAATACCTCACCAATGGACAATGTCCAGGAACACATCTCTGTGACGTATCCATTCGTAAACTCATGTGCTGGACCTGCTTAGGGAGTCTGCCATTAGATTGTGTACCAAGGGAAAGTAAACAGCCTGAAGAGTCACATGATACTGGACAGCTAGATCCCCGACCTGAAGAGGTAGTCTGCAAAGCAGACAGGACCTTGTACACCCCTGAATGTTGATATACCACATCACTGTGGTGTTTTCCTGTGTAAATTTTGAGGGGCCCAGGATGAAAGAGGGAATGAAAAGCCTAAAGAGCTAGAAGCACAGCCCTCATCTCCTTTGTAATGATGTGGTTCAACCTCTGATAAAGAGGCCAGAGACCTTGAACCTCAAAAGAGCCAAAGGAGGCCCCTCATCCCCTGTCTGAGTCATCTGTAAAGAGCTCTTGAATCAGGACTAGAGCCTGGAAAGGAAGCCCCAGCTTGATAGAAAGTTGATGAATACACCACTGAAGTTCAAGCTTGAGACAAGGAAGGAAGGGAACTGGGAAGTTTCAGGGGGTGGCAATGTTTGAGCCACACCGACTTTGAGATAACACCATAGCTTTCTCATGTACAGCCTGGTCAGAGGCAGCACAGGAATGTTGGAAGCCATGAACCTGAGGACCCTGACAAAATCTCTGGCTGCCCCTGAAACCAGAAGAAGAGATTGGGGAAAAAGGCAATAAGAAACAGGACCTTAGGAAAAGGCAGATAAGCCAGTATGGGGAAGGTCTGAAGCCACAAAAAAGGAAAATATGATCCTGAGAAGGGGTTAGAGCTGATTTCTGGAAGTTTATGGTGAACCTCAGACTGTGCAAAAGGGAAAAATAATAAATAATAATAGTAATAATACTAATACTGGAGATCCTGAAGCAGAGCATCAGGGGAAGAAACTTGAATGAGCAGATCATCCAGACAAGGAAAGTTCTGAACTTCTTGCATCCTACAAAAGGCAATGACAGGAGCAAGGCATTTGGTGAACACCCTTGGGATGGCAGAGAGGCCAAAGGGCAAAGCAGAGAACTGGAAATGCAAGGATGAAACAGACAAATGTAAAAATTTCCTGAAAAGGGGATAGACAAGGATATGAAGGTAGGTATCCTTGAGATCCAGAGACACCAGAAAGGCCTGGGGTGGAGGAAGGGGAAATGGGGTATGAAGAGAGAACATTCAAAAGGAAGGAATCTTGAGAAAGGTGTTGAGCTGGGAAAGGTCCAGAACTGGCCTCAAAGTACCTTCCTTTCTGGCAACCAAAAACATTATGGAATAAAACTCCCTCCCTATCTGGGCAGGAGGCATAGCTTGAATGGCACTCTGGACCAAAAGAGAATGGAGCACCTCTGGGAAAAGAGGAAGTTGTTTCTGAGGAGGTTAAGGGAAGCCAAAAAGGGAGGAAGATATTTCCAAATCATGAAATATCCCTGGTGAATAATGGACAGAACCCAAGAGTCTGTTGTGTTCTTTAACCAATTTGGAAGAGACAGGGAAAAACAGAATGATAAAAGGAACCTGGCCGAGGGAAAGGGAAAGCAAACAGTCACATGGAACCTGTTTTATCCTGAAAAGCAGGTTTCTGTGAAGGAGGGGTTTGAGTAGACTTAGCAGGAGGCACACATCTAGAACCCTTTTCCCCTGGGTAGAGAGCAATACTGCCTGTGAACAAAAGCTGATTTTGACAGGTAATTCCTCTGAAACTTAGGAATAGGAGAAACAAAAACATGCTTCAACTCCTGCAAGGCTATACCCTTCACCTGGACAGACCTGAAAAGGTCAAAAGCAGAAGCAGCAGCCCAAAATGATTTTAATGTCATCAGGCAAAGCCTGAAGATAAAGCCAAGAGTAACATCTCATAATGGAACCAAAGGCAGCAGCTGCATCGTAGCTGCATTTGATAGAGTAGCGAAAAACATGAGAGGTACAGCCCAGCAGGGAAGGGGAAGAAGCCTTCCTCCCAGAATCAGGAAGATTAGAAACCACTTTGGAAACCTGAGAAAGGAGGGCAAAACACGCCTGGTCATACAAGTCTGGTAGTGGATGGCTCAAAAGGATAAAGTAGCAGCAGTGAAAACTTTTTTGCCCAGCCTCTTCATGGCTCTACTATCCTTATCTGAAGGAAGCAGCTTGGTAGAGGGCACCAACTTGGAGGGCTTGTCAGAAGGGACAGACACTACAGAAAGATCAGCAGAAGGGCATTTATAAAGAAATTTACATTTGTCAGGCACCTTGTAAAATCTATCAGGTTTCTTGGGAACAGGGAGAAGCTGCTGAAAAGGTATCCAGGAAGGCAGCTATAATTGTGGGAACGGCAGAAGGTTTAGGATACTCCATCTGGAGAAGCTCATAGGTAGGTACTAGGCTATCTGCCCGAAGGCATTTATACGCCTAGCTGGAATGTGCTGGCTTTCGCCGCCCCCTTAGATTAGTTCCCTGTGCCTTTGTCCAGCAGAGCCATTTAATTGATCCCTGGGGTAAACTTTCTGTTTCCCATCCACTCGTCAAGGTTTCTCTTGAAGAGGGTTAGCAAGGCGAACTGCCTAATGTAGATTGGAATTTTGTTCCAGAGCATGGGGAAGTCTCTGGGACACGAATCTATCCCTCCAGTACATCCTATTTATTGTTGTGGTGAGGTTTAGATCCCTGGAGCGTGTGGCTCGAGGGGATATGGTTTTCTTTAGGTGGAGCATGTCCATCAATTCTGGGTTGGCCATGGCCTTGTATGTCAGGCACAGATCACCTCTGAGTAGGCAGTATGAAACAGAGTACAGCTGGAGTTTCTTCAGTCGAGCTGCATAGGGCATCTGCTTGAGGCCAGTGATCTTCTTGGTGAGGTACTTCTGTGGTCTTTCCAGTTGGTGCAGGTGTCTTGTAAGGTACATCACAAATGGGGCATTGTACTCTATGATGGGTCTGATGAGTGATGCATAGAGGGGCCCATTGACCTCTTTCGATCTGGATGCAAACCCTTTTGTGATTAGGTGGGCCACATAGAAGGATACCACTTTGGCAATGTGATTATCAAAGGAGAGGTTACTATCTACTTGGGTCCCCAGATCCCTTATTACGTCTTCTATATTTAGGGGGCTACCACCTATGTGGTAGTTTGTGGGGTTTTTCCAAAGGGGATGACTATGCACTTTTTGGCATTTAGCTTGATGCCATGGTTTTTGACACCGGGTATCTGTCTGAGTGAGACCCTTTTGGAGGATGTCTGTGTCAGCCGGAGAGTCAATTATAGTCCCTAGTTTGCAGTCGTCTGTGAACTTGGTCAGCCACAGTCCTTCTGTGCTTGCCTGTACCTCTGAGAAGTATATGCTGAACAGGAGGGGTCCTAGGACTGAGCCCTGGGGAATGCCACTTGCAACCGGTTTAGAGTCAGATCTAGCTCCCACAACTTTTACCATGTGGGTTCTGTCTGTGAGTCAGTTGGCAACCCATCTCCTGACGTAGGGGTCTATATGTTCAGGCTGGTGAGCTTGTCTATAATATCTGAGTTGGAAATGGTGTTGAAGGCCTTTGCGAGGTCTAGGTAAGCTGTGTGGACCCCCTTTCTCTTGTCTATAGCCTTGGTAACTGTCTCAAAGAAGTCCACCAGGTTTAGGAGGCATGATCTGCCCTTAAAGCCGAACTGGGTAGGGTCCAGTGTTTGGAGGTTTCCGATGTCTCTGTTAATGAGATCCATGATGATGCGCTCCATAGCTTTGCAGACCAAGCTAGACAGGCTTATAGGGCGATAGTTCCCGGGGTCTGTTGTGGCTCCACCTTTGAGAAGTGGAATAACCGTTGCTGTGTGCCACTCTGTGGGCACGTAGCCTGTGGAGAGGCTGAGTTTAAACAGTGTGTTTAGGTGAGGGGTTAGTTCATCTTTGAGCTCATGCAGGACACAGCCTGGGACACCGTCCGGTCCTACTGATGCTGTGTTTTTGGCTTTGGAGAGGGCTGTTTTAACCAGAGTGTCTGCGATTTCAGGGGCACTACATTCTTCTGGTATAGTTATGGGCCCTTTTGGAAGTGAAGTTTGCAATGAAACTGTCTGCCAGAATGTTGGCTATATCGGTCGGTTCGGTATATTTTGTGCCATTCTGCACTAATGCCAAGCAGATCTGAGAATTGCCATTTAGATTCTTGACATAGCTAAAGAATGTCTTGTGGTTATCTTTGGAGTCCATGGCAATTTTTCTTTCGAAGCTAGCCTTGGATGATTTTATGAGGGAACGTAGTTTTTTGCTGATATTGATCAGGGATGTCTTCCCTTCTTGGGATTTTACTCTCTTATGTACTAGTTTCCTTCTTCTATTGTATAGCTTGTTTATGTCAGGGGTCCACCAGACTAGTTTCCTTTTCTTGGAGGAGTGAGTCTTGGTTTTGTTTGGGATTGCACGATCCATGCATTCTTTTAGGTGCCCGTAGAGTGCATTAGTAAAGGATTTTGCAGCTTGGACAGCGTCATCATTTAGCATGGGGACTTTGAAACTTCCACCTCGGTCTTAAGTAACGTGAAGTTTGCTTTTGAAAAGTTTTTCATGATGGTTTGTTTGACTGGGGGTGGTAGCGGAATGTGGATATCCAGAGTGATTAGTTTATGGTCAAATCTAACCAGCGAGGGGTTGACGTCCGGTGTGGAACACTGGTCGCCCATGTTGGTGATGACCAGGTCCAGTATGTTGTCACCTCTGGTGGGGGAGTTGACCAGTTGATCCAGGGCGTTTCAGTTTATAAAGTCTAGGAAATGTTGGGCAAGGGAGTTTGTACTTGAGTAGTTCTCCCAGTTAATGTTTGGGTAATTGAAATCACCCAATATCAGGGTGTTTTGTAGGACCTTTATGTTTCCCAGTGTTTCCAGGAATGCGGAGTGGGGGTCCTGGGACATGGTGGGTGATCTGTAGCAAGCTATAATTTGAATAGCAGTTTTGCCCGTTGTTAATTGCACATGGATGATCTCTGAAGCATTGTGCTGTGCCACTAACCTGGAGGTGTGGGTATCCTTGATGAATATGGATACTCCCCCGCCTTTTGTATTTCGGTCCAGGTTTTGTGGCCGAAATGTATGGTATGAGTTGTAGCCTGGTAGTGCTGGGGTGTTCTCTGGAGCCTTAAACTAGGTTTCTGTTACTGTGCATATATCGATTTTCTCCATACTGAGGAGTGCCTTGAGTGTGTGCATTTTGAGGTTTAGACTTCTGGCATTGAGTAGCATTACCCTCAGATTTTGTTACTTGGGCTATTTAAGACGGTGGGTTTGTCTTTTGAGCCTTGCCTAAAAAAGGCACTATGGGGGTGGCAAGAGCCTTGGCCAGTATTCGAAAACCTAAGGGTGACAGGTGCAAGCCATCTCTAGCAAAGCAGTGTGGCTTGTCAAGCATGTCATCCCAGGCTGATAGACACTGGATCCCCTTTGAATGACACCAGAAGCTTAGCCAATTGTTGAAATTGATAATTTTTTCTCTATACCGTGGTATCATTCTTGGTGAAGGCAGGATGATACTCAGGGTCAGGATCATACCGGCCTGAGCTACGTGATCAAAGAGCTCCTCCATGTCTCTCTTCATGTAGTCTAGGGAGGTACGGCTCAGGTCATTCACACCAACATGGACAATGACAAGAGTCATATTTGTACTTGTTCTGGAGTGACCTGAGTGCTTGTGTTATGTGGCGGATCCTGGCACCCGACAGGCAGCTAACAGTAACCTTTTCCTTGTTCAGCCTAGTGAGTGGGATGTCAGTGTGCTTGACTATAGAGTCACCTATTACTAGCGTGTTGGGTATGTTATTTTGCCTTAAGGGCTGTGATTGTGTGACACACTGGTTTTGTGAAGTATGTGTTTCATGGTTTGTGTTGGGGGGGTGGAGGTTGCTTGGATGTCTGCTTTAGAGGTCTCTGTTGCTTTTACAGATTTTTATTTAGAGCCTCCAAGTTTGTTTTCGTGTATTTATGTCTGCTTTTTGCCGGTGCTGGTTTCATAGGTCTATGTGAGACTGGTGGTGTGATGCAAGTGATTCCCTTCTCCTCTTGATTGCCTGGTTCAGTCTTGGGTTGAGAGAGCTTAGCCCCCAGTTTGGCTGTATAATTGCATCTCTCGCATGTATTAGTGTTTGGTGGAAGGTGGAAGGAGGAGAGGGTTGTCTGTGTACATAAGGCAATTGTAACATTGCCTCAAAATGCCCAGATTCACCAGCTGGACCGGAGAGTACACCTGAAACTGTCCTTTGGACATGCCTGGACAGGTACAGTGAACTGTTTTACTGATTGGCTGGTAAGGTCGAATAGAGACCCTTGTCCTTCTCTACAGTACAGGGGGGGTCTAGTGCTATGGTTTATTAGTGCTTGCTATGAGTTTTGAGCAAGTGCCGGTATGAGAAGTGAATGGTTTTAGTGCGCAAGTTGAAAGTTTGTCTAGTTCCAAAGAAAAAATTGAAGAGTAAACTTTGTGGAGCCAGGAATAGTTATACCCTAGCTACCCGGCGCGCAAAACTGCACAAATGCAGGTTTTATAGCAGGGAAATGAAAGAGATAGAAATTAGCCCAAAATGGCCAATAAACTACTAATTTCTTGGCTGAAACCACTACTCCAGGGACAGATAGGCTGCTCAAAGCTCCCCCTCTCACAGTGAACAGAGAAACGTCCTTCTAACCAAGTAAGGTATGGGCAAACACAGAAACTTGTAACACAGCCCTGAATTCAGCACTAACCTGAAAACTGTACTATACTAGCTTAGAAAGGCAGGAAAACAAGTATTTTGTTTTTGTTTTTTTCAGAAAATAAAGCAGATGCAATAAAAAAAAACACTTTAAATACACAGAAATGGCTATCACACTTGAGTGTATAGCCTACAACAGTTAAACAGGTAATTTAAAATCAAAAACAACTTTGTTAAAGTGCAGGCAGTAAAATAAGTACAATATGTAGCTGAAACAAGCTTTCTAAATCACAGAAACTCTAGAAAATAGGCATTTTAGGTGGAACTAGCTAAAGGCAGCAAGAAAATGCAGAAAAATGATACTTAATCACTCCAAAGTCTCTCTTTTGTCTCTCTGCTGCTGTAGAACTATGCAGGGCACCAGGCAGGAGCTTGCTGCTTTTTCCGAATATCAGGGACTTGACAGCAATCCCACTTAAAAAAATTCCATCGTATGGGTAACAGTGTCCCCAGGGGAGAACTCCTCCAAAGAGGAATCTGGACTAACAGAATCCTCCTCTTCTGAGCTGTAATCCAAGGGGAAGGGATTCCAGAAGAGAAGCCAGTGACTTTTCCCCAGACCCACATCTGAAAAGTCTAGTTCCTTGGGTCTTTTAACAGGACTGGAGGACCAGGGAGAGCAAGCACAGACACCCCTTGGGAGGCTTTAAAGCTATTAAAGCATTAAATAACCCCAGAGAAAAATCATTGAGGATCCTTAACTGTAGGGGAAATATGCTTAGTTTTCCGTTTCTTTTTCTGCAAGACAGCCACATGAAACACCCTTGAAGGCCATGCCCTTGGCAACGCGCAATAAGCAAAGTAGGGATCTCCTCTCTAAGATATGTGGAATCCCCCCAGTCCCTCCGATATAATCAGATGAGGCTCCCCTTTAATGTCTGGAGCAGACATTTGTAAAGCCTCCTAGGACATGGGAAAACTTGGATCCATGTTGGCCTTTGACAGGGTTGCAGTAGAGGAATCCAAGGTAACCACCAGATGATCCTCTGGGTTTTCACAGACCTCAGCAGAGATGTCCCAAGGCTGGACATTAGCCATATGAAGCCTACGTTTTTGGCTATTTCTTGGCTGACGGCTGACCTTCAGGATGGGAAGACTCCACCACAGCACCTTGAGCCAACAACTTAAAATGGTGGTTTTCAAGGTAAACAGAGAAAGAAGAGAGACGACTACACAGGGTCTTGGGGGAAAAAAGCCTAGCAGAGAGAACAGTACGCTGTGGTCATGGGAAGCACCCAAACAGAAAAGACACTGGCCATGAGCCTCCCACACTGACATTTTCCCTTTCAGGATGATATGAACCCAACAGCACTAAAAAAGAAAGATAAGGAGGACCCGGCTTGGTAACCAGCACAGCAGAAAGGTGTCTAGGCCAATGCTCAAACAATGGCATTCGGATTGGTGGCAAAGCAGTGCTGAGTATGTGGTCTGTACATCACCTTTATGCCCTATGTCATTGCAGAGGGAGCATACATACGACATACGGTAAATTATAGTATACTAGCAGGATGTTGGACTATCCTTTGCAGGAGATCCCTTAGGTTATGAATACTGCAAAAGTCATGAGGAAGGATATTTACTTCAGGCTCTTGGTGGAATGCACTATTTCTCCATCGCTATACTGGAAAGTCATACTACTAGGTACATCAGCTTTCAACACCTTTTACTTTTCATTCTAAAGTCTACTGAAATAACTGTGCAATCATTTTTCTCCAGAAATGGTGCATGAAGGTGTAGTAATACACACAGCTAACTTAAAAGATTCTAGTATAAAAATCTTAGCATCAGAAACCGGCTATTTGCAAATAAACTTGCATTGCATTCTTCCATCTTTTCATATAGGTTCATAGGTTCATACTAGGCTATCTGCCCTAGGGCATTTATAAGCCTAGCCAGAATGTGTTTGGCTTTCGCCACCCATTTTAAATTTATTTTGCTATGCCCTTTTTCGAGGTTAGTATACTGTGCCTCTGTCTAACAGTGACACAGAAGTGATACCCGGGGTAAACCTACGATCTCCCATCCACTCATCAAGATTCCTCTTGAAGAGAGTCAATGAGGGACTCTGCCTAACCTGGACTGGGATTTTATTCCAGAGTGAAGGGAGCCTCTGGGTTATGAATCTGTCCCTCCAGCATGTCCTATTTATTTCAGTGCTGAGGTTCAAGTCTCTCGAGCGTAGCTCGATGGGATTTGGATTTTCTGAGGTGCAGCATGTCCATTAATTCCGGGTTGGACATGGCTTTATACGTCAGGCACAGATCGCCTCTGAACAGGCGGTATGCCACTGAGTAGAGCTGGAGTTTCTTTAACCAGGCAGCATATGGCATCTGTTTGAGCCCTTTGATCCTCTTGGTGAGGTACTTTTGGGGTCTTTCCAGTTGCTGCAGGTGTCTGGTAAGGTACATCCCAAAAGGGGCATTGTACTCAATTATGGGCCTGATGAGGGATGAGTAAAGAGGCACAATGACGTCCCCTGATCTAGATGTGAATCCCTTCATGATTAGGTGGGCTATATAAAATGTTTTTCTAACCACTTTGGCCACGTGGTTGTCAAATGAGAGATTGCTATCAATTTGGGTCCCCAGGTCCCCAATTACTTCTTCTGTACTTAATGGATTACCACCTATGTGGTAATTTGTGGGCACTTTGTTTTTGCCAAAGGGGATGACTATACACTTTTTGGCATTTAGCTTGAGGCCATGGCTCTGGCACCAGTTGTCTGTTTCTATGAGGCCCTTTTGGAGGATGCTTGTGTCAACTGGAGAGTCGATTATGGTGCCCAGTTTGCAGTCATCTGCGAACTTGGTCAGCCACAGTCCTTCTGTGTTGGCCTTTACCTCCGAGAAATATATACCGAACAAGAGAGGTCCCAGGACTGAGCCTTGTGGGACACCACTTGTAACTGGTTTGGAGTCTGACATGGCTCCAGCAATTCTAACCATGTGGGTTCTGTCCTTGAGCCAGTTTGCAATCCATCTAGTGACATAAGGGTTTATATTTAAGCTGGTGAGCTTATCTATAATGCCCGAGTGGGGTATTGTATCGAAGGCTTTTGCGAGGTCCAGGTAGGCTGTGTGGACCACCTTCCCCTCGTCAATGGCCTTGGTGACTGTTTCAAAGAAATCAACCAGGTTTAAGAGGCAGGATCTGCCCTTAAAGCCGAACTGGGTAGGATCCAGTGTTTGTAGGTCCCCAATATCTTTATTTATGAGGTCCATGATGATCCTTTCCATAGCTTTGCAGACCAAGCTAGTCAGGCTTATGGGGCGATAGTTTCCAGGATCCGTTGAGGCACCACCTTTATGGAGAGGGACCACTGTTGCTGTACGCCACTCTTTGGGCACATATCCTGTAGTAAGGCTGAGATTGAACAGTAGTTTTATGTTTGGGTTTAGCTCTTCTTGGAGTTCATGTTGGACGCAGCCCGGGACACCATCTGGTCCCATTGATGCTGTGTTTTTTGCTTTGGGGAGGGCGGCTCTTACCTGAGCATCTGAGATGTCACGGGGCAGCACTCTGCTGGGATAGATATTTGCCCTTTTGGTGGGGAGTTTGCGCTGAACCTGTCAGCTAGGATGTTGGCAATGTCTGTGGGTTTGGTGTATTTTTTGTCATTTTGGACTAATTCTGAGCATATCTGGGAATTCCCACCCAGGTTCCTAACATAACTAAAGAAAGCCTTGTGATTATCCTTAGTGTCCTGTGCAATTTTTCTCTCGAAGCTAGCCTTAGACAATTTTATGTGTGCCCGTAGTTTTTTGCTAATACTGATCAGTGATGCCTTCCCTTTTTGGGATTTTGCTCTATCATTTAGTAGCTTCCTCCTTCTATTGTATAGTTTTGTTTGTGGCTGGGGTCCACCAGACAGGAGGTCTGCCTTTGGAGGATTGGGTCTTGGTTTTATTTGGGATCGCATGATCCATGCATTCCTGAAGGTGTTCATAGAATGCATTTATAAAGGATTCTGCGGTCTGGGCCGTATTTTCCACAGGCCCGGGGGCTTTGAAGGATTCCACCTCGGTTTTGAGGAGTGTGAAATTTGCTTTAGAGAAGTTTTTCACTGTGGTTTTCTGGGCAGGGGGTGGGGTCGGGATGTGAATATCCAGTGAGATTAGTTTATGGTCTGTTCTTACCAGTGAGGGATACACTTCTGGTCTGGAGCATAGAGTCCCCATGTTGGTGATGATCAGGTCCAGTATGTTTTCCCCTCTTGTGGGAGTGGTAACAAGTTGTTCCATAGCATTTGAGTTTATAAATTCTAGGAACCTTTGGGCTAGGGTGTTGGAGCTAGAGTAATGCTCCCAGTCTATGTTTGGGTAGTTGAAGTCGCCCAATATAATGGTGTTTGGAGAGACCTTCATATTTTCCAGTGTTGTCAGGAAGGTCGAGTGGGGTTCCTGGGTTTGGGAGGGTGGTCTATAGCAGGCTATAAACTGGAAGGAAGTTTTACCCACTGTTAGTTGCACATGGATAGTCTCTGATGCTTCATGCTTTGCCACCAACCTGGAGGTGTGGGTATCTTTGATGAATATCGATACTCCCCCTCCTTTTGTGGTTCGGTCCAAGTTTTGGGGCCGAAAAGCATGGTATGAGGTATAACCTGGTAGTGCTGGGGTGCTCTCGGGAGCCCTGAACCAGGTTTCTGTTACTGCACAGATATCGATGTTCTCCATGCTAAGGAGAGTTTCGAGTGCGTGCATCTTGAGGTTTAGACTTCTGGCGTTGAGTAGCATTACTCTTAGTTTCTTATCCCTTGTGATACCTATGGAGGTGGGTTTGTCTTTTGAGCCTTGCCTAAAAAGGCACTATGGGGGTAGCAAGAGCCTTTGCCAATATCCAAAGCCCAGGGTGACAGGTGCAAGCCGCCCCAAGCGAAGCATCGTGGCTAGACGAGCATATCATGCCAAGCTGACAGGCATTGATCCCCTTTGAATGACACCAGTACTTAAGCCAATTGTTGAAATTGATCATCTTGTCTTCATATTGTGGCATCATTCTTGGTGAGGGTAAGATGCTACTCAAGGTCAGGGTCATACCGGCCTGGGCTACATGCTCAGAGAGCTCCTTTATGTCTCTTTTCATGTAGTCCACGGAGGTACATCTCAAGTCATTCACACCAGCATGGACAATGACTGAGTCATATTTGTACTTGCCTTGGAGTGACCTGAGTGCTTGTGTTATGTGGCGGATCCTAGCGCCCGACAGGCTGCTCACTGTGACCCTCTCCTTGTTCAGCCTGGTGAGCGGGACGTCAGTGTGCCTGATGATAGAGTCACCTATTACAAGTGTATCAGGTGTGTTGTTTAGTCTTAAAGGCTGTGACTGTTCGGCACACTGGCTGGCTTTGTGAGATATGTGTTGCACGTGTTTTGTTTTGGGGTAGCGGCTGCTTGGGTGTCTGCTTTGGAGGTCTCTGCTGCTTCGGCAGATCTTTATTTAGAGCCTCCAAGTATGTTTTTGTGTGATTATGTGTTTGGTTTGCTGTCGTGGTAGGTCTATGTGAGACTGGAATTGTAGTGAGTGTGGTTTCCTTCTCCTCCTGACTGGTTATGCCAGTACTGAGTTGAGAGAGCTTAGCCTCCAGTTTGGCTATATGGTTGCATCTCTCACATGTGTTGGAATTTGTTGGGAGGAGGAGAAGGTTGTCTGTGTACATGAGGCAGTTGTAACATTGCCTCAAGATTCCCAGATTCACCAGCTGGACCGGAGAGGAGATTGACAACTGACCTTTGGACATGCTAGAATAATATTGGGAATTCCTTAATAATTGAAATCCAGGGCCAGTGGGGAGTGAGGGTGTAGTGCTTTTAATTTTTAGTGCTGACTTATATAATTGCTTTAGTGAGCAAGTGCCAGGTAACTTAAGTGCAATGTGTTACAGGTAACTTAAATGCAAAACGACAAACAGTAACTTTCTTTCAAGTGAAACAAGGAAATAAGTACAGTAAGCAATGCAGATATCACCAGTGATCCACAGAAGCTGAGAAGCCAGATTAGGTGGAATTAGCGTTCCAGGAAATAACAAGCAAACAAACAACAAGCATATAAACAAAGCTAGATTCAGCAGGCCTGGATCTAGTCTATGCTACAGCAAACAAGGTGTACCAATTTCAGTAAGATACAGTTCAAATATTCAGGCACTATAAACCTTTAACCAGAAATTCCCAGCTCAGAAGGGCAGAGTCCAGCCTCTTCTCCCACAAGAGTGCAGACCACAAACCTTCTTAATGTAAAATAACTGGCCTGAAGCCCAAGTGCTTAAACCAGAACTAATACACTTTAAGAATAACAGACACTGGGCTCTCAATCAGCAGTTCCCAACTTAGAAGGATGAAAGCTACCTGTCCTGCCACCACAGTGCATGCCACAAACGTTCCTAATGTAAAACAACTGGTCTGAAGCCCAAGTGCTTAATCCAAAAGACTTAGAATGATAGCTACACTTTAATCAAGTTACTACCAAGCAGTAATAAATACAATTGAATACTTCAGAGAATGCCTGGATTAGTGCTCAAGTTACACAAACAAAGCTAGATCCAGCAGGCCCGAATCCAGTCTATGCCACAGCAAACAAGGCACACCAACTTCAGTAAGAAGCAGTTCAGATATGCATGCACTATAAGCCTTCAACCAGAAATTCCCAGCTCAGAAGGGCAGAGTCCAGCCTCTCCTCCCACAAGAGTGCAGACCACGAACCCTCTTAATGTAAAATAACTGGCCTGAAAGCCCAAGTGCTTAAACCAGAATTAATACACTTTAAGAATAACAGACACTGGGCCCACAATCAGCAGTTCCCAACATAGAAGGATGTACAGTGCAGACCACAAACCCTCTCAGTGCAAAACAACTGGTCCGAAGCCCAAGTGTTTAAACCAAAAGGCTTAGAATGAGTTACACCAAGCAGTAATAAATACAATTGAGTACTTTTAAGATGATGCAAAAGTAAAAAAAAAAATAGGTAGAAACACAAGTACAGTAAAAGCAGATGAATTTTTTTTTTTTTTTTCTGAACAAGTGCTGAGATCAAAGAAACAGATTTGAGTGCTGAAACTAGAAAACTGGCTAGTTATAAGAAAAAAACTAAGCTAGAAGGCTTCCCTCCAACACAGAAGGGCTTGGGGGCTCAGAAGCCTACAAATAGTCTATACCACTTAACAGGAAAGGCAGGAAACAAGCTTAAATTTTTTTTTTTTCTTCTGTTTCCCAGATGCTCTCTTTGTACACAGTAGGAGTGCCTGAAATCAGAATATGATCTCACTGCACTCAGTTGAGTGAGCAAATGAGATGGGCCCAGAAGGAGTATCCAAACACAAATTTACAAGAGGGGCGGGCAGTTGCAAGGCCACTAAGATTAACACCAAAACCAAAACAAAAACAGGGAGGGTGGGTGGGACTAACTGAAGAGCAGAGTGAATTAGAGCAGACTGAAAACTTCCAGTTCAGTTAATATTCCTTCCACACAGTTAAAATCAATTTAAATACTGTATTTTTTTGAAAAAAAAAGAGCAGATAAAGGTACTTAAATTCTCTTATATGTCCAGTTGAATATAGCAAGTTCTTAGCGGGCCAAAGCTGAGGTTTTTAAGCAGAAAATATTTCACACTGTACCACTTAAATAGGCAAGGACAGGAAATCAAAGAATGTGACTACCCCCACACCTGTAATTACTAGCAAATAACAAAATTCAGCAAAAACTAACTTCCAGTTCAGCTAATATTCCTTCCACACAGTTAAAATCAATTTAAATACTGTATTTTTTTGAAAAAAAAGAGCAGATAAAGGTACTTAAATTCTCTTATACGTCCAGTTGAATATAGCAAGTTCTTAGCCGGCCAAAGCTGAGGTTAATTTTCCTGTGTTTTTTTAACTTGTCCACCTCTTTTTGGACGGTCCTTCACCCAGTGATAGGTGTTTTGACATGCAGCACTTTTGGATTTTCTTATACTTACCTCGCGGATTCACATATGGTAATGGGAGCCTAACAACACTTTTTTGCCCAACTAGATACTTCAATTCTACTCTGAAGCATTCTGTGTCCTCACTTACATCTGTGCCCACTGCAGTACCTAATGCCTTTTCTCCAAAAATGCTCTTGACAGTTGACCTCATTGAGGAAGTAAATTGACTGCACACCCAGTGTTCTTTAAGCTGTTCTAACACAACTGCCACTACAGTGTGTTTGGTGGTAATTAGGGAGGATGATTTCATTAGTGCTGTAGGATTTTGTGATGCATCTTGTGGTGCATATAATAGTATAAAAGCAAGCAGTACATCTCAGAACATGACATATTTATGCATCCAAACATATTTTTGCCCAAAATCAATTATGTAATCTGCCATAGAAACTGCATCTGTGATAATCCAGTTAGTACAAAACAAACAAAGTAACTGAAGACTTTACACAGACATGTATGCAATTTTAATGTCTCACTTTTGTTTTGCCTATGCCTGTCCAAAAACTCTGCAGACATCGGACCACAGCAAGCAGCACATCAAGTTGCTGTAGGATTAAGCACTCAGTAAAAAAAAAAAAAAGAAAAACAATATAAAGAAACTATTCTTACAATTTCTACTTTATGTTTGTTGCCTAGAATAACTCTCAGTGTGAGAAAGTGTTAAGTTCAGGGCTGCAAGTTCATCTGATGTCATCAAATTGCCAGCACAAAAAATGTTCATTCAAAAGAAATGTGTCAAGTTGTAAGACAGGAGAAACTATATCAGGTACTTTAATTCCCATACTGCTAACGTTGTTAGTCTTGTCATGTGAGTTTGGACTGCAAGACTCGTTCACTTGATTTCTATCCAGGACAAATCAGGATGGATATAGTGCAACAACATATACATCCTGCTACCGACTAAAGTGCAGGGCAGGGTGGTATTCTTTATGCCAATGCAGGATGTACTTTTAAAATTATGATCCAGTTTCAGAGCAATTGTGAATTTCTTAAGGACATTTACATAAATTGTGACAGACACACATTTCCTGGAGGTTGCAACAAGTACTAAAGTAATACTTGTTTAGGAAGATATCATATTTCTGTACTCCAATAGGATGGTCACTTCAAACATACCTAAAAGGAACTGATGTCATTCCAATCTGCTATGCAAGTAAAGCAAACTGGTAATTTTCCATGTGCAATATTCCAAAGGGGCTTAGGATATTTACAATCTCAGAACACGTCACACCAGCTTCCTGAGACTGACAAAAAGGTCACTTTTCCATCTGTCACAGGAAAATACGTTGCATATCTGGCTGCTATGTTGCAGACATTATAAACAATTGTGCATGGAATATAAAGAAGCTCAGAAAATAGAACTGACCTGTAATACAATTTCCATAGTCAGAATGGAAAACAGTATGGATCAAATGTTATACATACATACACATACACACACACACACACACACACACACACACACACACATATATATATATATATATAGGGTCTATATTATAACATCAAAGTTACGGAAAATCGAATAGAATATGGTCAACACCATATTATCGAAGTTCCGTAACTTCAAAAATGAAAAAAAGAAAATCACCCCCACACACCCCCCGCTACTTAAGTATACCAACTCCGAGACTGCACTACATTGCAGTAAATGGAAATCTCCCCTTAAGGAGATTTCCGTTTACACGCTCGAGATTCTGAGTGTTCGATATTCTCATGCCGACAATGTCAGATTCGACACTGTCGGCTTTCGAGAATACAATATAGACCGAATATACACACACACATATATATATATATATATATATATATATATATATATATATATATATATACACACACATACATACATACATACATACACACACACACACACACACACACACACACACATCTACATCTACATCTATATATATATATATATATATATATATATATATATATATATATATATATATATAAAATATATTACATACATACATACACACACCTATTGGATACAGTCAATCAAGTTTTAAAAAGTTTATTCACTGTGAAATTTTACATTTAATTTTCTTAATTATACTATAGAGTGTGCTGATTTTGCTCCAAGACAGATAGAAAAAAATAACCTTCTTGCAGACAGGTTCATATGGAATTACCTATTTATAAGCTTTTTATAATGGGGTTCTTATATATAAACTTTGATGTTTCAATCAAGCAAATATGGCACTGTCAGATGATGATTGTCATTACAGAACTGTATTGGGAATCCAGCAAGAGCTTTGAAAGCTGCACTGCCAAACAAATGGCAGCCACAATTGAAGTGCACCACTTAGTAACCAACAGCTTGTTTATTGTGCAAGTAACAACTGCTCTAAGTATATCTGTGGAAATAGTTAATGCACTGCATGTTAACAGACATTATGCAAAATGTGCAAACAATGCTAATAGATCATAGTGGTGCATCTCACAGTTTTAAAACACAGTTGCACTTGGCACAAAACAAAAATAGCAAACAGTAACGGTTATATGACAACATCTACAATATAGTTACCCTGCAGACAAGAATTAACCTTTGGTAAAGCCATGTTTTCCAACCTATGGCAGCTAAAATGCTGTTCATCTTCAGCTGTAACAATATGTTAGCCAGGAATGCACAGCAGCATTAGACAGATGCTACATTTCCTTGTTCTGAATAGCTCTTTTTAACAAAATCAGATACCAGAAAGAAGGACACCACCTATAACAAAGGACTAAACGAAGGAGGCGCTACATATCTGCTCAACAAGACAGGAGGTACACCATCTATTTTATGTGATTACTTACTCTAGGTACACTATGTTCTTCAACTATCTTAACATTTATAGGGTACTTCAGCTAACAGGTGAGGCTACTACAATGAAACCCAAGCAATTACAAAGTGGGGTGGGCTTGGGGTAATGGTTAAGATCTTCAGCTCAGACACAAAATACAGAGTTTGATTCTATCCTTGGATTATTAGTTAGGCTTAAAACAGCCCTTCACAAATGTTAGCCTAGAATGAACCAAGAGGCAATTATAGGAGAACTATAAAATTGTTAATGAATACAAGGTACACTCAATCTGCACACTTGTAATGAAGACTCAACATGGAGAAAAGGACTCTCTAGGAGAGCAAGCCTCACTCACCCTGAAGGCAAAGTCTATGATATCTTGCTAAAGTAAAAGGTTAGAACTTTGGACTAAGCATTGCACCAATCTTTCTGTACTAAACAGCCACTGAAACAAGTACCATAAATTTCAGAATACTCTTTATGGAATAAGACTTGTTTTCTAGCAGGTCTTTGATACACTGCCAATAACAAAAGGCAATACAAGCCAGGTTGAAAGTTACAACCTTTCTCTTCCAAAAACAAAACTAAAGGGAAATTCGATTTTGTAGAAAGCAAATGTTCTAGGGTTGCAGCAGTGTACTAAATGCTTGCATGATTTGTAGAGAAGTGCTCTCTGTGGACTCGTGCACTTCAGAGACAAGAATGGTAAGTGCACACATAAGCGCAGCAGGATTGAGTGTGCACTACAAACAAACACAGCTTAGGCGCAATTCAGAGACAGCAGCCGCACTTTGATGTGCAGCAAGAAACTATTTGAGAAAAACATATGCAAATGAGGCAGTAATGAGATGTAAATGAAGAACCTATGAAAAATTGGCTACTATGTTATGCAAATAAGATGCTTTTTCCACCTTTATACAAGTCAAAGTTACTTTCGGATGTACAAGTGTGCCATGTACATAAGAGTTATAAAAAACAAAGTTGAACCTTTTCAGTCCAGTTTCTTATCTGACAAGATGTTAGCTTTTACTACCAGCATAATGGATTCCTGTTCTGAGGTGCTTGTCTCAGTCATGGCAAAACAAGGTGTTCCAAGTGGCACTCGTCACCCTCCAAGAAGAAAAAGGATATAGGCAAAGGATACTCATCTAAAATTTGCTAAGCAAAGGCTACTCATCTAAAATTTGCTAAGCAAGAAATCTTAGACAAGTTTATTTCTTTTCAACACCTTTATTGAACTATCACACATGACATAGGCAAACTTACACTTATAAAAGAAAACAAACGATATTAACATGTGCACAGTTACGTTACACCTCGCATATATTCTTCAGCACAATATAATCAATCCAACATTACATAAGCTGGTCAGTTAGCACTTTCCCTTGAACCTCATACCTTCTCCAAAATATTTTTCTGTATGTATTGTTCCCACAATTTCCATTTCGTCTATGTAAATTTGCTCCTACATTTTTCTAAATAGACCACTTCTAGTTCTTTTATCTCTGTTACAATATTTACTACTAAACACACAGTTGGTTTAGAGTCTGGTTTCCATTTTCTAGAAACTGCTTTTTAGCAGCAACCAGAATTAAACTTGGCAAAGCTTTACTATATCTAGGCAATTCATATACTGTGTCCCAGCTTACAAAATAAAAATAAAAAAATAATTTCCCTAGTTACACCCACATGCTCACCCATATTTCTGACAGAGTACTCCGTAGGGAAATTTTTAAAGTCTGCCAACTCATTACACTCCGAAAAAATATGTCTCCAGTTACTGCTTTCTTCCCCATCATGCCTTCAACATTTGCCATCTACCTGAGGAAAAATGCATTGGACTTTGCTTGGGCTATAAAAATACCTATGCAAACACGCTCTACTTTTTATCCCTTTTTTAATGGCAGCTTCTTTCTAGATTCAACTAAAAACTTTACCAGTGCAGGTCTGTCACTTAGGATTCCCCTATCCCTTTCTCTTTGCCTACACTATGATATCAAGCAGTCTTCTAGCCTGCAGTCCAAATGTCTTCTTGGTCTCTTCCAGTTCTATTACATTTCCCTCTAACTATTTGCTCCCGAAACCTCTGGTTGATAAGAATATGTCTGGCCGGGGTATAAAATAAAACAGACTAAAAACATTTTTACTGCTTGTATCTTGTTATCCACATCCATAGACAACAGCTTCCAGATTCTCTGTTTTTGTATTATCTTTTATTTAGCCATTTCCCACATGTTCTTGCCTGCCATAACAGAATCCTTTTAAACCCCTATTCCTAAATATTTCATTTTATCATGTCCCCATAAATATGGATATTGCTGAACTAATTCATGCGTGGGTATGTAGTTTACAATTTTAGCCTTTGTTTTACCTTTATTTTATATCCTAAAAAACTAAGACAGTGTCAGAATGTTCCATAATACTTAGATGTCATTTCCTGGTTTTATTAGGTACAAAACAATACAGTCTGCAAATAAAGCCAACTTTTCTTGATTACCATACAAATTACATCCTTGAATTTCTGGGTCCCTTATTTTCTTTGCCAATAGTTTGAATTATAAGGCAAATAACAAAGGGGGAAGGGTACAGCCATGCCTGGCTCCTCTTCAAGGAACCCTCCCCACTTTGATTTTTGCCTGTGATCCTTCATATATCCTCCTAATTAACCTTATTATTGTATCAAAAAATGCAAATGCTTCGATATCTCAGCTAACTGTGTCATATGCTTTCTCTGCATCAAGACCCACCAGCAACAGCAGGTTTCTTACATTCTGCTTCCCTCTGGATCATCACTGTTCTGTTAATGTTGTCATTTGTTTGTCTTTCCTCCACTGATCCATATCTTATCAATTTTGGCAACACCTTTGCCATTCTTTTAGCCATTATTGATCATTTATAAACATGGTTTAAAACTGAAATGGGCCTGTATGAGGCTGGATCTGACGGGCCTTTACCATCTTTAGGTATTACAGTCACAACAGCTTTTTTCCAGAATGTTGGTGCTTCCCCTCTTTTTGCAATACTGTTAAATAAAACCTTTCACATCTTATCTTGCACAAATTGAGTGGACAGGGATTTAATACAGGCTTTGGTGAGTTTGTATGGCCCAAGAACTGGGGGGATAAATGTGTGGCTTTCCTATACCCGAGGATAACAAAGAACACATAGCTCTTACTACACTTGCCCCTGGTTTGCCTTAGAAGGTCCCTATGGCAAGTTGTGTGCCTCAAGAATACCTCAGCAGTTTCTCAACATACTTTTGGTGCCTGTGGATCAGTACATCTACTTCCCAGTATCAGCTCAGGACCGAGCCAGTACCATGAATGCCTTTTACGAAATGGCACACTTTCCTGAGATGCTTGGTGCAACAGAATGTGGCTATTAGAACCCTATCTGGTCTATATGGGGGGGGGGGGTGGTACAAGAACAGGAAGGAATGCAATTCTCTGACACACACTCTGCCCTTCTTCTTTGCCCTACTTCTCTTACAATGAAACTGGAAAAATGGGGGTCTATCACCACCAAAAGTTACCCACAATCCTCTCTATATTCTTTTTGTAACCCATTTTTCTGCTCCCCCCTCCCCCCTACTTCCAGCAGTCCTGTCTTCTCCCTTCCAACCTTATAAAGGCCACAATAAGGTATCCATATAAGGACATCAACAGAGTGATTAAAAACACTACAAACAGGTTTGTAAGCTGCAGGTCAGTGACACCAAGCCCATCTCAGAGCAGGACCTCATGGAACACTTCCAGACTTGTGGCCATAACTTTTTGATAGAAATACACATCATCATCCTTGATGTCCATACGAATTTTTTTCTGCATACAAATTAAGTTGTTTCTACAAAAGTGCACTCAGCACTTCATCAAAAGGCTGAGAAGTTCAAAAATCAGCACTGTTGTTTTGCAATTTGGTCATCTGAATATAGGTGTAGGAGCATAAGTTATAGATTCTCTTTCCGCATCTATGAAGTGGGGGCTATGAGTACCACACAAAATCTTTTTATACAGTCTATGATTTTTGTCAATGATCTTTAGCCAGTTTGTTAAAATGATCTGAAAAATTCAAAGCCAGCTCTATCCATATGCCCAGGTACTTAAATGAATCAGTTTCTTTGTTCACTGTGTGCTGTATTAAATATTCTCCCTTCAGTCTTGTCTCCCTAATCTCATATGCTTAGTTTGTGCTGTATGTATTAGCATATTATTCTACTGTGTTCAAGTTCTTTTGCAGATATGTAATCAGTTTTACCTTTTTCAAGTTATCTGCATATAGATTATAGAATACCTCACATGAAAAAGTTAAAATCAAAGATACATCCTAAACTAGTATAAGGTCAGGACATAGTCCTGTGGGATACCCTGACTGTAGCCTACAATATCACCTAATAGCAGTACGATGCTTGCCATGTCCTATTTGAAGCAATGCTGCTAACTATCTTATCACAATTTCATTAATACTTACTAGTTTTACAGGACCCCATCAAAGACTGAAGATACAAATTAAATCACAGCACACTTTTCCATTTGCAGCAGTTATCTTACTATAGAGTACCACACGGTGATATATGGTTTCAAGTCCTACTCTTTCCAGGTCTTACACAATCTTCTCCATTATTTTTCAATAGCAAGAAAGTAAATTTAAGAGTAAGTAACTCGGGGTTTGTCCTAGTCTCCTTTCCCTTAAATGATAAGGAGGACATGTCTCCAATATCAAGGAATCCCTCCATACTTAAATGGTCTAGTGAACAACAAATACAATGGTACTGCAAGTTCAAATCTGTAGTGCGTCAAAATCCAGTGTACACAACATACAGCTCCACTAATTTTGGAAGGGACTTGCCTCATTTTTAGAAGTCACCTGTAATTTTTTGGGGTGTCAAATCCATAATGGACCTTGTTGATGAATTTAGCATCCAAAATATTACAGCTCTTCATATTTCAAACTACAGACATGTTGCTCTGTACAGTCAGATGTGAGCTGTATGTGCTCTGGTTGCAGCATCTGTAGCACCAAAGGTGTTTTGTAGCATGGTTGCTCACCTTGCAAACCTGACCGAATAATGCTTTTCATATTCTATTGTTTGGAAACTTGTGAACAAGTGAAAACTGCTCTGCAGCCTGGGAAAGCAAAGTCTCCAGAGCCAAGTGCAATAAAATAGTTAACTCACGATACTGGATGCAACGACGGCACAGAAAAAGGTTCCTATTCTACTCTTGTCTACAGTTCTATGCAAATGTCATAATAAGATAATCAAACCATGGGCATTTTTTGATATGTGCTGTCCAACTAGAATGAATATGGGAATTTAGATTTAGAGGACTGTCCACAGGACCATGTAACCTTGATGAGGGTGCATTTCTACTCTCCAAATCCTAAGGTAGTGAACATAGAGCTAAAGGTAGTTTTGAAAAGACACACTTACAACACTTACAAATCACTTGCACAATTACTACAGAGTCTGCTTTGGATATTCCACCTTTAAACTATTGACATAAGTCAAGGAAAACAATGCATATGTTTTACAGACACCCACCATTTCTAACACAGAGTGCATTGTAGCAAGTTATATAAAACTACTTGTAGCTACAGTGATCTCATTATAGTCAACTATTTTTTTGACATTCAAAGTTAAGATCAAGGGTACCTTTAAAATGATTTAAGATTAGAGCAGGACACCTATCAATACAACTGCATGGTCCTTTCCACTCCACACTACAAGAGTCACAAAGTGGTGCTTGCCCAACGCCATCCCTTCTAAGAAATAACCACCATTAGATCCTTATATTCTATATTTTTTACTTACATATTTTGTTTTATTTTAGCATAAATGACTGCTGCAGAAATGAGTAATTCTATTGCTTCTCTTTGGGTCTGATCAAAAAAAAAAAAAAAAAACTCCTCTAACTGTTAAGGGCAGTGCAGAGTCACCAAACTGCAGCAATGCTGATACTTTAATACAAAAAGTAATCCCTGTAATTTAAGGAATTTTCCATTTGTAATATCAGATAACTAAGCCATTCTGAAGATGAAAGGGAGCTCTACCAACATCTACAGCGCATTAAATTGCAGCATGATTTTTCAACCAGATAGACAGCATATCCATGGTTTCTATATTAATCTAGTCACAACCAGACTCATCCTATCTTCTAAGGTGAGATGAAGAGGTAAATTACTTTTCTAACTCTACAATGAAGACACATTAACTGTAGTCACAACTTTCTGTTCTCATAATTAATCTTTAATAATGCATCACAGACACCTTCAATACATAAGAAATGACAATGTCAGCATTTCTATCTTCAGATATATTCATTTTATGATACTTCTGTGATCTGATGCGGAATACTTAAAATGTAATTTCTAGATAACTGGTTTCATGCAAGGAAATCACTTTGTTTCCATGCTGAAGAGCCTTGAACTCTCTATATACATTACAATGATAAAAACCTTAGGATTGTACACCAGGAAATATTATTCTTAATAAATCATGACAGATGCAAAATTGCCCCCAACTACTGCAATCAAACAAACAAGGACTGGCTAAATCAAAATAACTAATGAAATGAATGAAAGATGTAAGAGCAACAAAGCAGTGAATAAGGAAAATAAGACAATATTATGTATGTACTAGAAAAAAATCCTCCTACTTGACAGTAGATCAAAGGGGCACAACCTGCCTGTCAAAACAAAAAAACTGCAACTCAAGCAGTAGCAAAAATCATGTTCTTTGCAAGTATAAATTCTAAACTGGGTAAGTTCCTTATTAAGCTATTATTACTACCCATCCTTTTTATACTACCAGTCTAATCAGGTTTTCAAACTTTTCTTAGTTTCGCACACTTTACCCACATAAACTGCTACAGCATTTGCACTAAAGTGATACTCAAACCATCTAAACATTTGGACCTAGGCCCAGGGAGCTTTACTGTCAGAGATTAGTCTTTAAGAAATTATGGGAATCTAACATTGACATAAAAATTATATTTATAACCCTAACTGAATGCATGCATTTCTGACAAACATATCATTAATAGTAGCAGTTGAACATGGCTACATTTTTATGTATACTTGCTGGGATCTAATGCATTATATAGCATATAAACAGTCAAATTCCAAAGCAACTTAGACTGTGAACACAAAATAGCACCAAGCAGCATCTACTATGCAAATGCTTGCAAACCCAGTGCAGCATCCTGCTCAAAGTATATACACCATTTAGAACATGGGAACACACGTCATTTTTAAAGGTTTCATACAATGTGTTGGGGACAAGCCCTTCATTTGAAACAGGCTAAGACAAGAAATGTCTCTATTCAAAAAAACACTATGTTACCGACTAATTGGTCACAAGATGGAAACCACACTGTGGCAGTAATGACTAATTTCCCATCACACATTTCCCAAGCTGGAGAAGAACTGCATAGTCTGAATAAACAGCCAAAGAGATACACCTTCTATGTTCTTAGGGGTAAAATGGTCTGTGCAGATAAACTGTAAAGATGAACAAAATCACACAGAAACAGAAGTTTAAGCACTTGCAGTGAAACGAAATAGATGTAATATTTTTACATATTTAAACAACTCTGCATATAGACATTTATGCAGTTTTGTGGGTCTTAATTCACCTAGTACTGGTTGCGTGCGTGCATGCATGCATCTTGCATACATTTTAATTCATTTGAAGTATGTGCTATTATGCTGAGCAAATTATACAAATGGATTAACTGCTACTTTTATCATAATGTTTGTAATGTTAGGTGCACAAATTATGTTACTAAAACATCAGTTCTGACAAGTGCACTTACCCAGTCATAAAAGACTGAATGAAATCCATGAAAAAGTCTCATCCTCAAACCATATCTCTCAAATGTCCAGATTTTTGTCTCTTATTGTTAGTTTTTCTCATGAAAAATTGTGGTTTTCAGGCAAATCATTGAGGACTGAGAACAGTAAATAATCATGCGAGTCTCAGACTTCATATCCTTCAGAAAATGCATGCCAATTCAAAACCTGATATTCAAGCAACTTCTTAAGTTTATAAGTGCAATAATTAAAATCTGTCCCTGTTTTGGGGCCTTTGCCCCCCCCCCCCCCATTATTTTGG
This sequence comes from Protopterus annectens, assembly GCF_019279795.1. Classification (NCBI taxonomy): domain Eukaryota; kingdom Metazoa; phylum Chordata; order Ceratodontiformes; family Protopteridae; genus Protopterus; species Protopterus annectens. Next base: position 1,351,301,726 of record NC_056739.1, read on the forward strand.
CTATGTCCAGATTTTTTGGGTTGAGAGGTTAATAGGTATGCCACAGACAAACATATTTAAAAGAGAAAAAAATGTGCTGACAGGTAATGTCTGATGAAGGTGACAAGGAGAAACAATCCTAATATGAAGCATTAGGGCATGGAAGTTCTGACAAATGAAGACATTGTAAACAAGATAGGAGTTTGCACAGATTACCATTAGTTGGACATAAAGGACTAGAACCAGCTGCTGATCAGCCCCCCCCCCCCAAAAAATAAAAATAAAAACTTAGCCAATGTGTGTGTAAGTAGGTATACATAATCAAGGGCCTTAGTCTAGTTAATAAGGATGGTTGTGGCAAGCTCAAAGTAATCAACAGCTGATCAAAGTCTGTAACACACAGAAGACAAGACTTATTAATGAGATCCTACAGTGGTATGCAAAAACAAGTTGTAGAAAACGTTAAGAAAGCAAGTGCCATCCATATACCTACTTAATTAATATGGGGAAACGTACATCTGCTTAGAGTAGGTGTCAATTTGTCAAATTCAACCTGAGTGAATACTAATTAAAAAGTACCAATCACAAATACACTGAATTAGAAAAGGAAAAGTCCGAATTTTTTATTTTTTTTTTTTTGCGGGGGGGGGGGGCTTACCACAACCCCAAAAAACTCTCATCTAAACGCAACTTGAGGAAAGGGAGAATTCACTGCACACATACCACAGAAGCATCTATTATCGGGGGGGGGGGGGTGAAAGCCCTCCCTTAAGCCTCATGAAAGGCTATTACAAATTCTGAGAACCTCTGCCTAAAGTAAATAGATCATGCTCTTAACAAGAAGTGAGCATTAAAAACTTAAAAACATCCACTTCTCACATGGAAGCCTTGTATATGAAGTCAGATTTCACTACCTAAACAGCCTAGTTACAAAATGAAAAGCTCTAAAAAAGCATCCCTATTAATAGAATACTGAGTGCAGTTGCGTCTACAATTCATAAAAAAGGGTACATAGCCTGATTGTATAAGAAGGTATCTAATCTGTGTAAGACTGTTGACCAGAGTTCACTTTTCCATGGAACCCACAGCAAACAGATCAATGCCTTAAAAAACTGAATCTCAAGCACAGTGCAAAGATCACTATTGTACAGTGTTCAGTTCTTTACAGCAAAATGTACAGAGCAGTTACATAAACCTGCATGTTAAGTAACAGTTCAGATAAAAATCTAGAATCAATTGACAAAAACTGTTATAATCTGTGAGAGCAAGACTACAAGAATCAAAACAGTTAACAGAAAACTGTTCCTCCAAAACTGTATAACTAACTGGAATTAATTTATTCTGGAGAAGCATGGGGCAAAATAAGAGATTCCAAATATAAAGTTATCCATTTTTCAAAACAATGTGCATTCAGTTGTCCTGTGCTTATCACCATAAACAAACCAAAGCGTTTTACATAATTTGTTTAGTCACCTTGAAATCAATGAAAACAACATGCAGAAGCAAAAGGACACCTGATTTGCAAGTGTTCTTTGTTAACACAGCGGTAGAGTTGTTGCCTCACAGCAACAGGTTCTCCCATTCGATTCTCGGCTGGAGTGCGGGGTGTGCCTTCTGTGTGGAGTCTGGATGTCCTCCCCGCAGTTGGGTGGGCGTTCGAAAGACATGCATAAATGGGCGTGCCTTCAATGAAGGTTGGACGTCGAGCTGGCATCTCGGCGTTCGTGAAAATCTACTGCCAATCACTAGCGGACCGGAGTTCCGCTGCGGCAACCCCTAATTGGGAAAAGCCGAAAGTCAAACAACATTCTTTGTTAACACAAAGGACACAACCTGCTATTACAGCACTGACTAGAGTACATGGAGGTTAAAGAATTCATTGGAAAAAAAACTCTTTTTTTTTTTTTTTTGCTAAACTCCATTACCTTCTAAACAGACAAGTAATGGTACAGTCATTATTAGACAACACAAAGATATTTGCAGTTAAATATCTAGCTAATAGTAATAATAATACAAAACTTGTCAACATATACAGATTCCTACGTCCTATTAATTAGTTCATAATTTTATGTAATAGGTAAAATACAGTCTTCCTACCACCTACTTCTTTCTATACACCACCAGAACAGTTTTATGTCATCTAACACAGCCTTTAATTGTACTACTCTTTCTGACAATTTTTTGACAAAGGTTATTCTTTATTAACTCTAGAATCTTCTCTGTGGAGAGAAAAAAAAAAAAAAAACACTTCCTCACAACACCTCTGCACCATTTTCCCCAAGGCTTTAATGAAAGCCTCAATGTTATTTTCTCTCCTCGATGTTTACGGTTATAAAATTCAGTTCCTTTGAGGTTCTACAGCACCCCCCACAACAAGCACATGCACCAGCATAAACATAGTGTGACTGCAGTTTCTCAGCATAAAATTTCTAGTACAGACTCTGCCTTTACTCTGCATTTCTTGTGCATCCCCATTCTGTCAAGGTTTCTGCTCAACACGTACTACCTGATATGTAAGGCAGCACTTCCTACATGGCCTAATAAAGAAGAATTTCTTTTCTTCTGCTGCTGATACATTTTCCTCATGTATCCCTAAATCCTTCAAGCACTACTTACTTCTTTCTCTCACTGGCAACTTAAGAATAATATGACCATCCCATGTAATTAAACAAAGGTTCCTTTCTATTCCCCCCACACCCACATATCATTACAAAAGGTAGAATTCATAAGTTAAGTTTCCATACTACACAAAGCTTCATAAGTAGCTTTGGACAGTATCATCTGCTCAACAGCACAGCTCAGGCCAAATGAGCAGCAAGGTTTTCCTGAGCTCTAAATAAATGTGTTAGTCTATGGACATGGCCTACGGAAATGGTTACTGCAATGCAATGCTCTGGAAGGACACTTGCAGAGTATAGTAACTCAAAGAAGTGCGTAATATGCAAGATCTAGGCACAGCAGTGCAGAAATGGTACATGCAGCTATTAGCTGCATTACATCTATGCACTCTAATAGGAGAATCTGAACAGTGCCACTTCGCCCTGTTCAGATTGCTGAGGTTGAGGAGTGCTTCTGTGCAGTGTGTGTGTGTGTGTGTGTGTGTGTGTGTGTGTGTGTGTGTGTGTGTGTGTGTGTGTGTGTGTGTGTATGCATGCATGCATGCATACATGGCGGATCTACTTCATATGGTCGACATTTTAGAATGTCAACATTCATATGGCTGAGACCATATGATCGACATTCGAAATGTCGACCATAGAAGAAAAAATAAAAAACACAAAATAAACTTACCTTGCACCACCTGTGGGGGGGCTCCACCCCCCACACCCCCAGAACTTAAATATACCAACTCCGAGATTGCACTACAGTGCGGAAGATGGAAATTTTTCCATTCCGCACAGTACGGAGATGCCGGTTCCGCATGGTCGACACTTCGAATGTCAATCCTATGGTCTTGGCCATATGAATATCGACAATCTGAAATGTCGACCATGTGAAGGGAACCCATGGACTACAAACTGTCACAACTCCAGTCACAGATGTACGGCAGGTGTGCAGATGTACATTGTTGGCTCATCTGGTAAAATGCAAAGGTGGATATTACAGTTCATAGGTTTCATAGGTGTGTACTAGGCTAACGGCTCTGGAGCTTATATAAGCCTAGCCCAAGAAGATTCCCTGGCATCATGCTGCCCAAAGTTAGTCCCCAGAGCCCCTGTCAAGCAAGGCCACTGAAGTGATCCCCGGGGTGAATTTCCTATTGCCTACCCACTCATCAAGATTTCAGTTAAACAGGGCAGTAAAGTGCTCTGCTTGACATGAATGGGAAGTTTGTTCCAGAGTATGGAAGTCTCTGGGTTAGGAACCTTTCCCTTCAGCATGTTCTGTTTATTGTGGTAATGAGGTTTAGTTCCCTGGAGCGTGTGGCACGGAGGGATTGGGATTTTTTTAGGTGTAGCATATCTTGCAGCTCTGGGTCAGACATGCCTTTGTAGGTCAAGCAGAGATCGCCTCTAAGTAGGCGATAAGAGACAGAGTATAGCTGGAGTTTTTTTTTTTAGTCTGTCCATATAGGGCATGTGTCTAAGGCCTAAGATCCTCTTAGTGAGGTATTTTTGTGGCCTTTCCAGTTGTTGTAGGTGTCTAGTGAGACACATACCAAATGGGGCATTGTATTCTTTAATAGGTCTAACGAGGGACGAGTAGAGAGGGATTAGGACCTCTTTCTTCCTGGATGAGAAACCTTTTGTAATGAGAGTGCCACATTTGTTATGTACCTCTCAAGATATCTGCAACAACTTGAAAGGCCGCAGAAATACCTCACAAAAAGAATCACAGGCCTAAAGCAGATGCCCTATGTTGTCTGCATTAAAAAACTCCAGCTATACTCTGTCGCATATCGTCTACTCAGAGGCGATCTCTGCTTAACATACAAGGCCATGTCAAACCCAGAGCTGTTGGACATGCTACACTTAAAGAAATCCCAATCCCTTAAAGCCACATGCTCCAGAGATCTAAACCTGGTCATCAAAATAAACAAAACATGCTGGAGCGATACGTTCCCAACACAGAGACTCCCCAGACTCTGGAATAGACTGCCCATACATGTCAAGCAGAGCGCCTCTTTGGCCCTCTTCAAAAGGAACCTTGATGACTGCATGGGAGAAAGGAAATTCACCCTGCGGATCACGTCAGTCACCCTGCTAGACAGGGGTCAAGGGAAGTAAATAGTGTGGGAAGAAATAGCCAGGAAATTGTTATGGCTAAGGTTGTATAGGCCCTATGGCCGACAGCCTAGTATCAACCTATGTACATAGGACTTTCTGACTACAGTGGCAATGTGGTTATCAAAGAGAGGTTGCTGTCAAACTGTGTCCCCAGGTCTCTTATCACACCTTCAGTGTTTAGTAGACTACCGCCTGTGTGACAGTTCTTGGGCACCGAATTTTTACCAAAGGGAATGACGATGCACTTTTTGGCATTGAGCTTAAGGCCGTGGTTCTGGCACCAGCCACTGGTGTCAGTGAGGACTTTTTGTAGAATGTCTACATCAGTTGGAGAATCAGTAATGGCTACCAGTTTGCAATCATCTGTGAACTTGGTCAGCCAGAGTCTCTTTGTGTTGGCTTGAACTTCAGAGAAGTAGATGCCAAACAGGAGAGGACCTAGGACAGATCCTTGTGGGACACCACATGTAACTGGTCGGTAGTCAGATTTGGAGTCCACTACTTTCACAGTTTGGGTTCTAATAGTGAGCCAGTTGGCAACCCATCTTAAGACATAGGGGTTTAGACCTAGTTTAGTGAGTATCTATGATCCCGGAGTGAGGGATGGTGTCGAAGGCCTTGGCAAGATCTAGGTAGGCTGTGTGAACTACCTTGCCCCCATCCACAGCTCTAGTGACAGACTTGAAGAAGTCTATCAGGTTGAGCAGGCATGATCTACCTTTCTCAAACCCAAACTGTGTGGGGTCCAGAGTTTGGAGATTCCCTATGTCCTTATAGGTCCATGATGATTTATTTATTTACTTTTATTTTACATTTGTTGACCGGACTAGTCTAACTGGATACATGTCCATTTTCAGTAGAGGCCTGGGGAGATAAGCTCTGAGGAAGTAAAAATATAATCACATTATAGAAAGATTAATTTGTATGTTAAACATTTCAAGAGAAAAAAACAGGGAATAATCACAGTGGTTGTTTGTTCATAGAATATTGCTAAATATACAACTATACTTAATACAAAGCAAAAGTAGTTGCAATACAAATGTAGTTGCAATACAGCATATAAAAAAGATAGCAGCTGAGTTAGATAATATGTTGGTAAACATGTTGTGACAGAGAAGGAAAACAAAATGTAGGAGTTGTAATAATCAGTATAAAAGTTAAGTAGTCTGCTTAAAGAAATTAAGAGGATGCAAGTAAAAACATTTAGAAAGGTCAAAGTCAGTTTGTTAAGAAAAGGAAACAAGAATAATTGAGAAGAAGAGAGTAGGTAGATCCAAGTAAGAAAGGTGGTAGATCAGTCAGGTTTGGTACAGGGGCACTCTGCGCTCCATAGCCTTACATATCAGACTCGTCAGGCTAATTGGGTGGTAGTTCCCAGGGTCTGTAGTCGCTCCCCCTTTGTGGAGTGGGATGACCGTAGCAGTGCGACATTCGTAGGAACAAAGCCTGAAATGAGGCTGTGATTGAACAGGGTACTCATGTGTGGTGCCAGTTCACTTTGTAATTCATGTAGAACACAGCCAGGGATATTATCAGATCCCATGGAAGCTTTATTCTTGGCTTTGGATACTGTGTTTTTACCTGTGTAGCCGTGATAATAGGGACTTGGCATTCCTCAGGTATTGTGACAGGCCCTTTAGGGTTGAAAAGGAGGTAAAGTTCGCACTGAATGTGTCAGCCAATATTGTTAGCAAGATTTACCTTCATAAGTGCTTTATGCAATTGGGTGAATCCACTGTGTGTGAAAGGAGGTTACCAAATTGGCAATACCTCGAACAAAAATTATCTGAATGTGCAATGAGCGAATGCACATTGGCATTCACTCATTGCAGATTCAACATTTTGGGTGCGGAGTGCACTACAGCGGGGATTGGGAAATGAATCCTTACCCCACTGTAGTGCAATCTTGGAGTTAGCATATTAAAGTGGGTGCAGGGGGCTTGCCCCCCTGCATTACGATGGGTCTTCAACATTGTAGTTTGAAAATCAGCAAATCTGCTGTTCGATTTGCTGATTTTTGAACTACGGAGACTTTTGCAGTTTAAAATTTGCGCTTTTGGTTCGCACAAATGCGTGATCGAGATTGTCATTTCTGACAATATGAAGGTAAACCTGTTAGCAAAATCAGCTGGTTCTGTATATGTATTGCGATTGTGCTGTAACTCAGAGCAGATCTGAGTATTGCCATGTAGATTCTTGACATAACTATAGAATGCCTTGTGTTTGTCTTTAGAATCTGCAATTGTTTCCATAGCTAGCTTTAGAGGATTTGATGATGGATCACAGTTTTTTGCTGGACTTCACCCTTTTCTGCAACAATTCTTTCCTTCTGTTGTAGAGGTTATGGTGGGGGACCACCAGATTGGCTTCCATTTTTTTGGAGGAGAGCATCTTGGTTCTGTTTGGTAAGGCCCGTTCCATGCACTTGTGTTTGTGCTCATAACAGTGTATTGGTGTATGATTCAGCAGTCATGCACCTATTTTCCATTTGCATGGGTGTCGTGAAATTAGCCATCTCTGTTTTTAGAAACCCAAAATTGGCTTTGGAGAAGTTTTTTTTATGGTGGTTTCCTTTAGAAGGGTGAGGGTGGGATGTGGATATCCATGCGGATTAGCTTGTGGCCAGATCTGACCAGGGAGGAGTTGATTACTGGTATACAGCAATGGTCAACCATGTTAGTAATGACCATCAGAAAGCTGTCACACTGGCTACTGTATGCCACTGTTTGATAGCTTTTAAACCACAGCATACAATAACCCAGTCTGACGGGTGTCTACAAGTTGCAGGTACAGTAAGGAAAAAAAAAGTTGGGGGGGGGATCAGTTAGTGATTTCAACTTTGCCTATCAATGCATAAACAACACCAATGTTGTTTGTGTTTTTGTCATTTTATTATACAATGCAGTAAGATTTCACAACTCCACTCAGACCCCCATCACACAATAGTTCCAGTCAGAACAGTGCTAAGGTGCCACATCATACCTTCTGGACTAAGTTTAACACAAACATCTCTATCTATCCACACCACGTTATTCATCTATAAAAATGTATCTATAGATTATTAATACAGCTTTTACTGTTTTACAGTGTTTGATACTTTTTAACACATTAATAGTTGTTTTTATACATTTGTTTTTAGATATACAACATTTAGATGACTATTATATTAGTTTGTGTCTTTAAGAACGAATGAATTGTAGTCATGTGATACTCTGAACTATTTAATGAGCTGTTTCTGCATTTGTAATATACATCTGATGAAGCAGCTTTGCTACAAAAGCACTCATGTTTTTACCTTGGTATTAAAGACGGATTTATACTGCAGTTTCTGGCTGTCCTTGGGTCTTTTTTCATGGTCTACATTTTTATTCTTATTGGACCCATGTTCTGGTACAGGTTGGTGGTTGCTGTGTCTTACTGTATCTATAGATTATATTATATACACATGAAAACAGGTGATGACGTGCAGAAACAACAGTGCCACTTTCATCAATCATTGTACCACCTTACTCGTGTCTGCCAACCCTATACTAGCATACTGCCTTAAACACCCCTTCCGTAACAGCACCACTAATCAAGACACTTGGACATAAAATACACACACATACAAACATCCTCTACAATAACCCCTACTCTAACCTTAAACAGCATTTGTGCACACAAAAGTATCCTCTAACTTAACCTGAAAATATGCACATACATACTCCCACACCTCATACACACCCACTTACCTTTTTTGGCAACAGGAAAATTTGACTAGCTGGATGTTTAATATACTGAACGTTCATCAAAAAGAACCTGCAGTTAATGCTGTCACCAAGATGAACTGTTAATATTAACTCTTTTTACAGATGTGTGTGTGTGTATGTACACATATATCCATACATATATTTACTATACATGCACATATATATTACATATTTTATATATAAATATATATATATATATATATATATATATATATATATATATATATATATATATACACATACACACACATATACACACACATATATACATGCAGACACATGCATACAAACATACATACATACACACAGATCTCCCTGACAAAAGATCAAATACTCAAAAGAGCGAACATTAGAAATCAAAGTCCGGATAAACAAAAACTCAGAAGTTTGGAGGGCATGGGTCATCACTGCATGGGAGGGCGTTATAGTGAGGATTGGGGTTTTGCCCTTTCCCCATTGTAGTATGATCCCAAAGTTGGTATATATAATTAGCAGAGACTGCTGCGAGTGCAGGGGGGCTTGCCCCCTCCCTGCAAAAAAGCAGATTTTGTGATTCTGCATTTTCAGTTATCAGAGCACAATGTTCTAACATCCATGCTTTTGGGCATTCAATCTTTTGTCAAGGACCTACACACACAGACACTACGTCTGATTATGTATTACAAATACCTATGCGAGTGTGTGCTGGAGGACAGAAGGTTTCACAGGTTAGCAGGGTGAAGACCTAAATAGTTTAAACTGCTTAGGTGAACGATTCTCAGCTATGCAAACTAAGGTCTAAATGCTATTCAATGTACTGCAGAGTTGAACTGCTTCATCGCCGAGGACATCAGCTCACCTTTACAGAGTAGCATGAGCTGCACTGTTCTGAACTAGGATAAAGAATTCCACACAGACTCTTGATCAGGCTTTTTATCACTCAGATACTAAATCTCCCTGGTCTTGCAAAGAATCAAAGCAAGCAGATACCCGGGCAGTTCTCTCACATTACCTGTCAGTCCTCTGCAATGTTACATACACAGACATGAAAAAGTCACGCGTCTGGAGCATTTCTCCCCAGGCCTTCGCTGAAAATTGGCTTCATTCCAAGTTGGACTTTCCCAGTTAAGAAATGTTAAATAAATAAAATAAAAATAAATGAAAGATGAAGAGTTTTAAGATGGAAATGTGTGGTATACATACCACCTATAGCTCTATGTAGTATTACCCTCTGTCTCATGAAGTAACGGATTTGTCTGACATGATATTCCTGCAGCAAAGCGCTATTGTCTTGAATACTGTGCCCCAGTAACCATTAGCCACTAAATATCGCTTTCCTTTATAAGTGTGATAACTTTTCAAACCACTAAGGTCATGCTAACTTGTCTTTAGTTTTCTTCTCTCCCATACTTTCAACTTTTGTTAGACAGTGTCACATCTTCCTTCCTCCAGTTTTCAGTTTACCCCATTTTCCTATGACATGCCAAGAGACAGATTTCATCCTTGTTGCCAGTTCTGCATTCTATTCTTTCAGAATTTACAGCAAAATTCTACAGATTTTCACTGTTATGTTTTGAGAGTTCCAGAATCATACCTCTCAACTGTCCAGATTTTTGCAGAATGTCCATATTTTTGTCAAACATTTTTGGTCTGTTCCTCAGAAAATTTGTGGTTTTCTAGAAAATCACCAAGGATTGAAGTCACTAAATAACAACAGACATTTGAGTTTCACACTTCATATTCTTCAGAAAATGCATCCCAATGCAAAACCTGTTGTTCTAGCAACTTTCCAAGTTTATAAGAACAATATTTAAAATCTGTCCCTAGTTTTAGGCCTATGTACCCCCATTATTTTTGCTTTTGTCCAGACGTCTTGTGCTAAGAAGTTGAGAGACATGCCAGAAATATACATTCTTATGAGAAGAGGCTGGTACTAAACCCCTGTTGAATGTTCTTCTTGTTGGTTTATGCACCGAGACATCTCTGTCTAGAAATACTGGAGAGTGTCATTGTATTCACTATATCTGCCTTTTCAGTGACACTCTTTATATTCCATCCCACAGGTATTGACATGCCATTCTTATTGTGGTGCAGCCCTGCTCTTCTGACTTTTTGAAACTAGCCAACTCTTTTAATCTCTGATTTTGAATACTTCAGCACAATTTCAAATACATTATACAGAATACACATATAAGTACACATATGAAGATTTTACCAGCACAATGAACAGTAGTTTCACTGTTTTTCCTTAAACTTCACTCTAATGTAAAGGAATACGCAACAACAATCAATTCTTTAAGTGGGTAGGCCAGGTTAGTTCAGTCAAGTGTTAACAAATGACTCGAAATGCAAGTTGCAACCTTTATGAAACAGGTTCATGGTAATGTCAAGGCCTCTGTTGAAATCCATGATTAGAGGTCTTAAGCGGTACAGGCAAAAGACTGCATGCATTACTCTCGAGTATTCTGAAAGCAGCTGCAAATATATGCATTTTCCAGACATCATTATTAACTTGCTTTTATCCATAAGCAGCAGCTATCTGTTCTTCCTGCTATGATTTGACAGTACCAATTTATAACTTCTTAAGAGTTAGCATTTCACTAATTAAAGTCGACCTGTCTTTCAGTTTTATAAAACTGACCTGCTCATTTATGTGGAGGACACAGCCCTTTGATCCCTTAACATTTATCTTAGTTCACTGCAATTTAGAGAAACAGTCATGACTAAGCTCTACATTGCTTGATGTGAAATTTTATTCATACACAAAAAACATATTAAACATTTTTTTTATTAAAACATGACACAAATCTCGTCTTTCACCAATTTGAATGAATGCAAACATTTCAGTTCTTCATGACCACACCACATATTTTCACAACTCCTTTAGCACACAGCACAAAATAATGACTAAACATTCAAACCCAAACTAATATCTGAAACAAAATTCATTCATTTATTTTGTTTTTACTGACAAATCATTTGTTTACCTGTAATTAATTTTAGTATTACCTTTACACAGACGCATAAAGATGAAAGCTAACCAACATTAGACCAGATTAACTTAATGATGGCAATTTTAGAAAAGACACGAGTATATTAGTATTATTTATTTTAACATTATTTTACCGGGATAAATCCAACTGTCACAAAGTGTCCGTTTTCAGTGGAGTCCTGGGGAGAAAAGCTCCAAGGAAGTTAACAGAATACATACATGGTTTAAATAACAGTAAAGAAACTGGTATACAAGGTAAGAGAAACAAAGAAGTACAAGAACAATAAGATACTCAGGAGTAGAACCCTTATTGGCAATATTTACAAAAAGAGTACATATCAGGCGAGAATATAGTGTATGCAATGGAGGCATACAGCGGGTCACTTATATGGAGTAGTGGGTCTTCAAGGCGGGTCTTTGCAGTGGCAGAAAGGGTTAGCATTGAGGTGTGAATTAAGAAGGTGCTTGTGTGACTTTGTAGCCTGAGTTCAGGTGTGAGGATGTTCCATACTTTAGCAACATCATAAGAGAATAGGGCCTCCCCAACGCTGTTATTGCATGGGTTGACTTCAATCAGGTTTTTGTTACATAAACGGAGTTCCTTTTTGGGGTTGTGAAAGTTTAGTATGTCAGCTAGGGCAGGGCTCTTCCCCGGATGAAAAAGAATTCAATGGGCTATGATCAGTTGGTGGTAGCGTAGGAGGTTTGGAAATTCTAACCGGTGCAGTTTAATTAGGGATTGGCAGTGGTGGGAATGTGATCTATTATTGGCAGCTAACCTAGCTATTTTGTGGAGAGTTTGTTCAGGTTAGTTTTGTTAATGATAGTGAGGACTGGAGAGACTTATAGTAGTGTTGAAAAGAGATGAGTTCTGGCTATTGTTGTTCTAGTTTTGCGGGTTAGGAATAGTATGCAACGATATAGGCAACCAAGTTTTTTATGGACTTTAGAGATAGTTTGGGATACGTGCTTGTTAAATTTAAGTTGTTGACCAACAGTGATGCCTAAGAGTTTGGCCTCAAGTTACTGGGGTGATGAGGGTGCCATTGGTTGACATGATGGTAAAGGTGGCGGAGGAGTAATCGATTGGGTGGAATAGTGTTAGCTGTGCTTTATTGGGGTTTAGTATTAGCTGGTAGTTGCTTAGCCAGTTCTCTACCTCAGTGAAGGACTCCTTGGCTTTACTTTGTAGTAATTGGATGTTTGCTGCTGAGCAGATTAGAGTAGTGTCACCCGCATACTGAACAATGTTGGCTTTAGTGGTAGCTAGGTGGAGATTATTTGTAAATATGTTGAAGAGAAGGGGACCAAGGATTGAACCTTGTGGGACACTGCATGTGACAGGGAGTGGGGAGATAGGGAGTTGCCCCATTTGACAGATTGTGACCGGTTGTTTAGGTAACTATTAAACCATTTTAGGGTGGAGTCATTGAGGCTGAGTTCTGCTAGGCAGGTGAGGAGTTTGCTATGGGAAACTGTATCAAATGCCTTGGATAGGTCTAAGAAGGTGGCAGAGACCAGCTTCCCTTTGTTCCTATGCAAGTTTATGGTATTGGAGAAGTTAATTATAGCAGTGTTGGTGCTATGGGAAGGTCTGAATCCATGTTGGGTTTTAGTTAGAAGGTTGTTAGTTAACAGATGGGTAAGGATTAGGTGGTGGATACATTTTTGTAGAATTTTTGAGAGGGGTGATAGGATAGCAATGGGACGGTAGTTGGAGAGGTCAGTAGATGGACCTCCCTTGTGGAGAGGGATGATATATGAGGTTTTCCATAATGAAGGAATGGAATGCAAGGAGATAGATCTGTTAATGAGTAGGGAGACGGGGTAGGCAATGGCCTTGGATGAAATTTGGAGATGCTGAGCTGGGAGACTGTCGGCAGCTAGAGTAGTATAATTGAGTTTAGCTAAGAAATTTTGAATGGTTGTAGTTAGAACTGGGTTAAAAGTGAGGGGGTGGAGTTAGTCTGGTAGTTTAAGGGTTGATGTTGGGTCATGGGTGATATTGCACTTACCAGGTTCAATATTGAAGAGGTAAAGTAGTTATTAAAACTAAAGGCTATCTGTGGATCAGTACCTACGATATCTGGGGGTGGTGTGGTGGCTTTACCAGGCTGGAGGATGTTGTTCACTGCAGCCCAGAATTTCTGTGGGTTGTTGTTATATTTTCTTTGTAGGGAAATATAGTAGTATTTCTTGTCCAACCTAACCTGCTTTTTTGCTTTATTTCTGAGCTCAGCAAAGCTTTGCCTAGTTACAGGAGTTTTCTATTTTTGCCAAGTTATCCAAGCTTTGTCTCTAGTCTTGAGTAAGATTTTTGTTGCTTTGTTTAACCAGGGGGCAGGGTTACTTCGCAATCTTATAGTTTTTAGTGGGGCTAGTTGGTTTAAAATCTCTAGGAATTTGGCATTAAAGTATTCTACTGCATTATCCAGGGGAAGGGTTTTATGGGAGCCCAGTCACAGGATTTTAGGGCTTCTGAGAATTGTTCTGGGGAGAAGTTTTTTTGGGAACAGATTTCTAAGAGAGAGGGGGTGTTAGTAGATTTTATTTTGTGCCAAAGGAGAAAGGTTGGGTTACGGTCACTGAGGGAGTCAAGTAGTATTCCAGATAGGTGGGCAGTATTGGGCTGGTTAGTCAGGATCCAGTCTAAGGTGGATTCTTGTTTGGTGGTTTTGTCAATTCTTGTGGGTGAGTGTATGAGTTATATGAAATTATATAGGTATATGTGGTTGGTGGCTATGGGTGAGTGTACAGTGTTCCAGTCTATGTTGACATCACCTAGGAGTAAAGTTTCTTGGGACAGGGAATGGGAAGCCCGGTGGAGTATAGATTCTAGTGTCTTAAGGTTGTCTCCTGGCGGTATATAAATTCTGAGTAGGTTTAGTTGTTTGCGTTGGTTTAGTAGGATTTTGGTGAATAGGGTCTCGGCAGTGTTGAAATCTGGGGTTTCTTTTTGAAGGAGCTGGACTTTTAAATTGGATTTGTAAAGAAGGGCAATGCCACCACCTTTTCTGTGAGGTCTATCAACTCTTAATATGTTGAAGCCAGGTGGAGTTATAGAGTTATCTTTAATGTGGGGTTTAAGCCATGTTTCTGTAATCACTATAATGTCTGGGTTGTATACAGAGATAATTCCATGCAACTGTTCTATTTTATTTATGATACTGCGAATGTTTAGGTTTAGAATGAGTAAATCAGTGGGTTTATGCTTAAATGGGAGGTTGGGTGTGGTATGGGTCTTGTATGTGGGGCCAGGGCTGGGGTGGATATCACCTCCTAGTAGTAGCTGGGCTGCAATGCTGATAATGGTTTTAAGGTAGAATACAGTTAGGAAGTGGTGTTTGAGGCTGGGGTGTCTTTTTGGATTGTGAGGTGTAATGGATAGGAGAGATGAGTTGAAAAATTAAAAGGTAAAGGATAATAGGTTGTGCGTTTGCAGGTATGAAGGGATTGTAGTGTATAGTAGGGTGGGGGGTTTGATACAGTGCATAGTGTTAAGTGGATGGTGATAAGTAGTAATGAAGGAGAAAAAGTAAAGACAGATGGATAGGGAAGGCAACAGTAATGGGATGATATGGTTGTGGGAGTGTGGTGTTGTTGACATGGTGACTGAGTTATTTGTGCTGGGTGTAGAAGGAGAGAGGTAGTATGCAGTTTTGTGGTTTGTTGGAATAGAGGTTGTGGTGGGTTTAATGGAGTGTGGGTGCGGTTTAATTTTAATAGTATACAGTATAAACAAAGTATTTTAAGATCTACAACAACAACATTAGACAGAATGCAATAAAATAAATGTTACAATGTCAAAATAGATAAGATAGTATTTAGAGAAAAGTTGTTCTTTTTCTAACCTTCTACAAAATCAAAATTATTCACCTAGAATTAGTACCAGGCCAATTATATTGGACTGGTAGCCGAAGCATCTTGGCAGCAGCACCTTCAGAGTTGTACAAAAGTGCTTGTAGAGGGATTTAACTCAAATGCCTTACAAGTAATTACTGTGTCTGGCATGATGTAAAGAACCCACATCTTTCTGATTTTCTCTTGCAAGAGGTAACCAAGAAACTTGATAAGCTTCTGACATGACTATATGATAGTTCGTTCTTCTACACGTTACAGTTGCAAACATAGCCTGGCAAAAACAATATCCAATTTCCTATTAGAGACCCAACCATGTGTAAAGAATAATGCAAGTTTAGGATTACAAACAAACAAAAAAAATGAATTGCATGTAGTATCAAAAATATTCTGGCTAGTTTTACAGGTACAGTATAAATGTTATCATTAATAAGATCTTTTTTTAGGATAATGCTCTTTCAATATTATTCCTTACAGTGTTGAACTGAGACTTCCAATCCATTTGACAATGACATGCAAAGAAGTTCTTGAACATAATGGAAAATTCTTTGCTATACAGAACAAAGCTAAGCAAAATGTGACAGCTGAAATGAAAACTGAAATGAGATTGCTTTTTCATATAAATTAAAAATGTGCCTGTTAGATATTTTAGTAAAAAAAAGGTAAAGTTAATACATCTACCTGCTTAAGGATTTTTTTTTTAATTCTGGACTTCTGCCACCATACAGAAATATACTTTAAGACATTAAATTATTATACTACTCCAGGGTCACTTTGTAATTTTAATATCTCAAGATGGAATAAATATACCATTTTTGTTACAATGTAGATAAAATATTAATGTTGTATTAAGATCAGTGGTTGTCTTAAACTGTTCAATGAATTCAAACTTTAGCTTGCTAAAAATCAAACAAAGCATGCTGTGCGTACATGCTCTCCCAGGCAAATGCAAAACTCAAAGCTCAACTCCTCATAAGGACTACACTCTGGCGGATACACGTAGATTAATTTAAATCAGTTCAATAGTTTAAAACCTGCTGAGCAAACATGTCAAGGAACTATGAAAAGAATTTTAAATCAAGTCAGCTTTCTGCATGGCATTTAATGCATTCAACTCAAAGATGCCCCCATTATATTTCTTTTGAGGTCAGAGATCATCTGATGTTCAGTCACTACCTAAGCAAACTTCAACAGCTGATAAGAATTCTGTGCAGTTAACCTTTGTAACTATTAACTATTCCTTCTACTGCATGGATCAAAAGAATACTACCCGTTTTTAAAAACACTATCCAACTATCAGTAGTTTAGTAGCTAACTATATTACTACAGCTATATGAATGAGACAGAGAGAGGTTTAATTGAATGGGCAACCTGTAGATTGCATGCTGGTTGAAGAATGAATGTTCTCCAGCAGGGTGTTAATCTCAAACAACCACTGAAAAACAAGTCCACCACTTCACGTCAGCATATCAAGCTGCTGTAGTGCTTGGACTGAAAGTTAGCTAACGGCTGTCATTATTTTGTGCTCGTTTAGCAGCATTTTTGCTGTTTAGCATGTGTAAAATAAAAAAAATAAATAAATAAATAAAGGAAAATAATTAAAAAAAATAATGTGTATGTATATTTTCATGTCTGTGTGTAAGAATGTATGCATGTATGAGAGCGAGAAACTGATCAAGCTATTTTATACTTGCAAAGCAGCACTTTGCTGTTTAG
This sequence comes from Protopterus annectens, assembly GCF_019279795.1. Lineage (NCBI taxonomy): Eukaryota > Metazoa > Chordata > Ceratodontiformes > Protopteridae > Protopterus > Protopterus annectens. The sequence goes on from NC_056739.1 coordinate 1,351,318,726, forward strand.
CGAGTGTAAAAAAATAAAAGAAACAGAAAAAAGTTTGTATGTGTGCATGTTTATGTTTCTGTCTGACTGTGTAAGCGAATGCAGGCTTGCATACATGAAAGTGGAAGTGTGTGCGTGTAAGAGAGAAACAGACAGAGAGAGTGTGAAGAGTGAAAGTGATCGAGCCGTGGCAACAGCAACAGGTCTGCTTACCTCTCTACCTCTTAGTTCACAATATTTGGATAAAGTCTAAAATAAGGGGTGAACAAAGCCTAAAAACAGAAACAGATTTTAAGTAGTGCTGTTATAAATCACAATGTTACTTGAATATCAGGATTTGTGTTGGCATGCATTTTCTGAAGAGCGAATGCGAGTGAGTGAGATTGACCCCTGGTAGCAGCAGTAAACAAATTTGCATACCTCTCAACTTCTTAGCTGAAGAAATCTGGACAAAGCCTAAAATAAAGGGGGAACAAATGCTCAAAAATAGGAACAGATTTTAATTTTTGCCATTATAAAATTACAAAGTTGCTTAAATTTCAGGATTTGTGTTAGCATGCATTTTCTGAAGGAAATAAAGTCTGAAACTCAAATGTATGTCATTATTTAGAGACTTCAAGCCCCAATGACTGGCAACAAACCAAACATTTTAGGAGTAAGGAAACAAAACAAAAGTAAATATCTGGATACTATTTTTTTTAAAAAAAAAATGTACATTTTCGCTATAAAATGCTTCCTCCAACACCATTTACAAATACTACAGCAAGTTTGAAACATTAGGTAGGGGAACTATTTTACATCAAAAATATATAAAACAAAAATGATACAGTAATTAAAAAAATAAAGTAAGTAAAACACAACAATTTTACAGACAGCCCATTCTCTAAGTGTAATATTGCCCTTCCAGGGCGTTGGGCCTCAGAACACCTCTGGGCAGACGTTATTTCTACAATAATGCACCCTGTTGGGCATTATTGATTACATAACAAAAGTGTACAGATGTTCAACCTATACTATTTTCAATAATCTCTAAACATTGTGCCTTGCCCTCCTAACAGCAGGGGGTCTGTTCATTTGAAACATTTCTGGGAGGTTTAACATTAAAATAGCAAAAGACTGAGTAGAATACCAAAGTATCATAAAACTGATATGTTTTCTGCTAACATGGACAGATCAACAGAAGATGAAGTATTTTTAGTGGATGCCCAGGGGAAAAACTGCCAACAGTTTAAGCAATAATAAATACAAGACTAAAATACTGTATATAAGGTCAATCACTGTAGGCATGACAGATAAGCTTGGAAAAAAAATCCATGTAACAGCATTAATGAATTTCATAGGTAGGTACTAGGCTGTCAGCCCAATGGCCTATGTAAACCTTGCCAACAAGGTTCCCTGGCTTTCGCCACCCAAGAAAGTTATTTTCCTGTGCCCCTGTTGAGCAGTGCACCGGAAGTGATCCCCGGGGAGAATTTCCTATTTCCCATCCACTCATCAAGACTTTTCTTGAAGAGTGCTAATGAGGAACTTTGCTTGACGTAGATAGGTACCTTGTTCCAGAGTATGGGAAGTCTCTGGGACAGGAATCTATTCCTCCAGCATGTTCTGTTTATTATGGTGACAAGGTCTAGGTCCCTAGATCATGTATTTCGGAGGGATTAGGATTTCTTTAGGTGTAGCATGTCCAACAGCTCTCAGTTTGACATAGCTTTGTATGTTAGGCAGAGATCACCTTGGAGTAAGCGATATGCTATGGAGTAAAGCTGGAGTTTTTTGAGACTGTCAGCGTAGGGCATCTGTTTGAGTCCCGAAATCCTTTTTGTAAGGTACTTCTGTGGCCTTTCCAGCTGTTGCAGATGTCTTGTGAGGTACATTCCAAAAGGGGCATTTGTACTCAATAATGGGTCTAATGAGGACCAAGCGGAGGGGAACAATGACCTCTTTTTTTTCCTGGATGAGAACCCTTTCATGATGAGGTGTGTCACGTAGAAGGATTTTCTGACTACTGTGGTGATACGATTATCAAAGGCAGGCTACTTTCCACATGAGTCCCAGGATCTCTTATCACACCTTTGGCATTAAGTGGACTGGTGCCTATGTGGTAGTTCATGGGTACAGAGTTTTTTCCAAAGGTAATGACAATGCACATTTTGGCACTGAGCTTGAGGCCATGGCTCTGACACCAGGCATCTGTCTCAGTGAGGCCCTTCTGTAGGATGTTTACGTCATTTCAGGACTCGATTATGGCACCTAATTTGCAGTCATCTGTGAACTTCATCAGCCAGAGGGCCTCTGTGTTAGCCCGTACTTCAGAGAAGTAGATATCAAACAGGAGGGGACCCAAGACTGAACCCTGTGGTACTCCACTTGTCACTGGTTTGAAGTCAGATTTGGAGTCTGCAACTTTTACAGTGTGGATTCTGTCAGTGAGCCAGTTGGCGACCAATCTTGTGACGTATGGATTTATACCCAGTTTAGTGAGTTTATCTATAATTCCAGAATGGGGGATGGTGTTGAAAGCCTTAGCGAGGTCCAGATAGGCTGTATGAACTGCCTTACCTCGACTATGGCTTTGGTGACTTGTTTCAAAGAAGTCGATCAGGCTCGGCAGCCATGATCTGCTTTTAGCAAACCCAAACTGGGTGGGGTCCAGAGTTTGGAGGTTACCAATGTCTTTGTTTAGGAGTTTCATGATGATATGTTCCATGGCCTTGCAGACCAGGCTCGTCAGGCTAATAGGGCAATAGTTCCCAGGGTCTGTGGTGGCTCCCCCTTTGTGAAGTAATACAACTGTTGCTGTGTGCCATTCAATGGGTACAAAGCCTGACGTCAGGCAATGATTGAACATGGTGCTTAGGTGGGGGGCCAGTTTGTTCTGAAGTTCATGTAGAACACAGCCTGGGATGTTGTCCGGTCCCATGGATGCTGTGTTCTTGCCTTTGGAGAGTGCAGTTTTCACCTGCGTAGTTGTGATTTCAGGGGCTCAGCTTTCTTCCGGTATAGATATGGGCCCTTTAGGAGGTAAACTTAGTACTGAACCTATCGGCCAGGATGATGGCAATATCAGTTGGTTCTGTAATTTTCATGCCATTGTGCTGTAACTCAGAACAGATCTGGTTGTTACCATTGAGATTCTTGACATAACTATAGAATGCTTTGTGGTTGTCCTTGGAATCAGTGGCAATCTTGTTTTCGTAGCTAGCTTTAGAGGATTTTAGGAGGGATCTCAGCTTCTTACCGAGTCTGACCAGGGAGCTCTTCCACTCACGGGTTTTTACTCTCTTTTGCAACAGTTTCTTCCTTCTGTTGTAGACTTTGTTTATAGCAGGGGCCACCAGATTGGCTTCCTTTTTTTTGGAGGATAACATCTTGGTTCTGTTGGGGATAGCACGATCCATGCACTCGTGTAAGTGCTTATAGAGTGCATTTGTGTAGGATTCAGCAGTCATGACTACATTGTCCATCTGCATGGGTGTCGTGAAGTTTGCCACTTCTGTCTTAAGAAGCACGATGTTGGCTTTGGAGAAATTTTTTACAGTGGTTTCCTTAATGGGGGGTGGGAGCAGGATGTGGACATCTATAGTGATTAGCTTATGGTCAGATCTGACCGAGGAGTTGACTTCAGGTGTGGAACACTGGTCACCCATGTTGGTAATGACTAGGTCTAGGATATTGTTGCCCCTGGTGGGGGTGTGGATAAGTTGATCCAGTGCATTCGTATTTATGAATTCTAGAAAGCTTTGGGCGAAGGAGTTGGTACACAAGTAGTTTTCCCAGTTAATCGTGGGGTAGTTGAAATCTCCCATTTTTAGGGTGTGTGGCTGAACCCTAATATTTTCCAGTATATCAAGAAAAGAGGAGTGGGAATCCTGGGGCATGGTGGGGGCTCTTTAGCAAGCTACAATTTGGATCGCAGTTTTGCCCAGGGTTAGTTGCACTTGGATAATTTCGGATGCATTATGTTGGGCAACTAGCCTGGAGGTATGGATATCCTTAATGATTATGGACACTCCTCTGCCTTTGGTGTTCCGGTCCAGGTTAGATGGCCGAAAGGTATGGAATGAGTTATAGCCTGGTAATGCAGGGATGCTCTCTGGAGCCTTGAACCAGGTCTCAGTCACTGCACAGATATCAATGTTCTCCATTTTAAGGAGTGCCTCGAGTGAGTCCATTTTGAGGTTTAGACTTCTAGCGTTCAGTAGCATTACCCTCAGTTTTTGTTTGCCTGGAGGTGTGGATAACCTTAATGATTATGGACACTCCTCCGCCTTTGGTGTTCTGGTCCAGGTTAGACGGCCGAAAGGTATGGTATGAGTTATAGCCTGGTAATGCAAGGGTGCTCTCTGGAGCCTTAAACCAGGTCTCAGTCACTGCACAGATATCAATGTTCTCCATTTTAAGGAGTGCCTCGAGTGAGTGGTGGGTTTGTCATTTGAACCTTGCCTAAAAATTGCACTATAGGGGTGGCAAGAGCCTTAGCCAGTGTCCGGAATCCCAGGGGCGACAGGTGCAGGCCATCTCTGGCAAAGCATCGTGGCCTGTCGACCATGTCTTCCCAGGCAGACGGATACTGGATCCCCTTTGAATGACACCAGAATCTTAGCCAATTGCTGAAGTCAATCATTTTGTCCTTATACTGAGGCATCATTCTGAGCGAAGGTAGGATGCTACTCAGGGCTAGGGTCATACCTGCTTTGATTACAAGGATCCTGGAGCTCTTCCATGTCTTTTTTTCATGTAGTCCAGGAAGGTACGTCTCAGGTAGTTCACACCAACATGGACAATGACAGAGTTATATTTTTACTTGTTGTGGAGTGACCTGAGTGAATGGGTTATGTGGCGGATCCTGGTACCTGACAGGCAGCTAAATCGCCTTGTTTAGTCTGGTGAGTGGAACATCAGTGTGCCTGACTATAGAGTCACGTATGACTAATGTGTTGGGTACATTGTTTTGCCTTATGGGCTGCGGTTGAGTGGCACACTGAGTTTGTGAGTTATGTGTCTTTTGGGTTGTGTTGAGGGGTGGAGGTTGCCTGCGTTTCTGCTTTGGAGGTCTCTATTGCTTGGGCAGATTATTATTGAGAGCCTCCGCAAATGTTTTTGTGTTTCTATGTGTGGGTTTTAGTGGTGTAGGTTTAGTGAGACTATGTGATGAGTGTGGTGTGGTGCAAGTGTTAACCTTCTCCTCTCGACTGATGAGTTCAGCCCCTGGTTGGAGAAAGAGCTTTGCCTCAAGTTCGTCCCTGGTTGGAGAGAGCTTTGCCTCCAGTTCGGCTAGATAAGTGCATCTCTCACAGGTTGTAGTGTTGGGTGGTAGAAGGAGAGGGTTGTCTATGTACATGAGGCAATTGCTACATTGCTCCAAGATGCCAAGACTCATCAAGTGTACAGGAGAAAACACCGGGAGCTGACCTTGGAAATGCCTGAATAAAAAGTAATTTCCTCTAGACAGGTGAGGAAAGTACAAGTGCTGTTTTCCTCTAGGCAAATGAGGATAGTAAGCATAAAAGCTGTTTTCCTCATGGTAATGAGGAAGGTCGAGTGCTGTAGTAATTTGTAGCTAATTAGTGCTTACAGCAAGTTCTGAGCAACTGCTGGGCTCGAAGAAGCAGATTCAAGTGCTAAAACTCAGAAACTGGCTACTTTTAAGGGAAACATTGAAGACCAGACTTTATGGTGCCAGGAATAGTTTAACCCTAGTTAAACAGCACTGTGAGATGCACAAAACAGCGCAAACATGTTTTTAAACAGAAAGATGAAAGGGATAGAAATAGCCCAAAATGGCCAGTAAGACTACAGTTTCTGAGCTGAAACCACTCCTCCAGCAACATATAGGCTGTTCCAAACCTCACCACTCTCACTGATGAATAGAGAAGCTTCCCTCCATCTTAGAAAGGTATTGGCAACACGGAAACTTACAAACAGCCCAGAATTCAGCAAAATCTGAAAACTGGACTTTACTAGTTCTAAAAAAGGTAGAAAACGAGTAGAGGGATAGGATTTTTTTAGGTTTTTTTTTTTTTTTTGAAAAGTTAAGCAAATACACTCAATAAAAGCACATGCACTTGGGTGTCTAGCCCTTTACAGTTAAACAGATGAATAACACTTAAAACAATGATAACTTAAAGTGCAAACAGTATTTGATTTCAAAAACAGTTCAGATAAGTAGCAAAGTTAATAAAAAAAAGTGGTTGGAATAATTCGGCTAGCAAAAACAAGCAATAAAAATAAAAAAAAAACAGTCTTCTTCTTTCGGCTGCTCCCATTAGGGGTCACCACACTGGAACACTGGTCTACAGAATGAGTGGCAGTAAAGTTTTATGGTGTCGATTTGCCAGCCCACGACCCAGTCTTTCTCAGAAGGCACACATATGCTCACACCTAGGGCCAATTTAGAATGTCCAGTCCTCCTGCAACATATCCTGAGAATGTGGGTGGAAACCACAGCACCCTGAGGAAACCCACGTAAACACAGAGGACATGCAGACTCTGCACAAGAGGCACCAAAGCAAAGAATCAAACCGGAGAACCTCTTGCTGTGAGGCAACAACATTAATGAATTTAAAAGTATAAGATAACATTTAAAAAAGAATAAAATTGGTACATCAAATAAACAGGAAGCCAAGACAAAAACATGAACAGAAACGCAGAAAAAGTGTCTAGGCAAAATTAAAGAACAAAACTGCAGTAGTCCTAGATAATCACACACAAGGTGAATGGATAAAGGAAATACCATGGATACTCTGCATAGTTTTAGAAGTACAAGGCCTAGAAGTAAAACAAAGGAGGAGGCTGTGGGCAAAAGATTCACAGAACAATACAGAGCCTCTGATAAGTAATAGGGTGATGTTAATTGTCCCAAGCTACATACAGAATACAAAAGCTAGGTCAAACAATATGGCAACATAGCTGTAGAATTAAGCAAGACTGCTACATGAAGAAAAAAAGCAGCATTACCAAAAAGAAGAAAACAAGGCAGGTAAAGTTAGAAAAGGGGAACAACCACAGCAAAAGGAAAGTGAAAAATGTTACGATTACATTAAAAACTCAGTGGGGCAGATTTGAAGGCTAAATAAAGTATGCACTAGATATACTAAGGGATGAACAACAGCAACAGACTGCAAAAGGCGCACTGTATGCTACTGTGTCCTACCTCAATGAAAATTCTTATAGAGAGGAGAGTTGTAGCTCAGGATCGCAGTTTGTAACTATAAGGAACTAAAATATAGTGTTGGGATACAGGCTATGCAGGACACTTTAAAAAATTCAGCTCATCTACCTACCTCCATTAATTCCAATGTTCCAGTAACTTCCAGTGTTCCACAGTTCAATATTAGCCCTTTGATGTTCTCTGTTTATATGCTTCCATTGGGATAGCTCATGAGGGGAGAAATCTTCAAAATCACTGCCATGCAGATGACACACAGCTCTACTTGTCCTTTCCTTAGAACAAAATATCCATGGTGAATTCCCTTGGAAAGAAACGTTTAAGGAACTCAAATAGCCTGGTATTAATTTTCACCATCCTTTATGGGAGTGGTGATGATCTAGAATTTGTAGATACGTTTAAAAAGCTTGGTAAGTTCTTTAAACACAGACTGACACTCAGGGACCGGGTGTCATCCACTGTTAGATCAGATGGTTTCCATTTAAGGAACACAGCTACCATTAGTGACTTATTCCACCAAAGGGCCTTCCTTCATTTGTGCATGCCCTGCTCTCTTCTCATCTTAAGTACTGTAAATCCTTTTAAGCTACAAAGGGCTAACTCAGACTGCAACTTGCACTTTGTGCAGACATCTCCAGCCTTATTTCTTAAAGGTACTTTTTTGTTATGTTTACATTATTCCACTTTTGCCTTGTCTTTGCTAGTTACCTCTTGGGTCATTAATTACCTTCAAAGTTCTAATGCTAATGTGTGTACCCATACATTTTTACCAGAGGTTCCCGGAGTGCGTCTGTATACATTTAGCAGTCACTCCATTTTCTGCCAAGACCACCACCTCTGGAACCCTCCCTCACAATGGGGAAGTAGCCCACTACACTGGCTAGTTTTAAGAGATTCTCAAGAACCGCATTTTTACATTAGCCTATGAACAAACAAATAAAGTTAATGGATATTTTATTTATTAGCACACTGCGCAGCTAAAACTTTTAAAACGTATGAATTATATATTTTCAACCAAGACAATACTAGACTCCAGCACCTTAGTAAATTGGAAATTGAATGCAACTGTATGTGCAGGAAGTGTTTTGACATAGGCTGGGAGAACCAGTTGTTGTATGAAAGCAAATGCATTACAGTTCCACAGCAATTTGTATCCCTTGATCATAGACAAGGGCCATATGGAAGTGTGCTAGAAGCAGGATGAAATACAAAACCATTGGCAAAATTTCTTTAACTTCACTACAGTCAATGATGGAGGTGTACCCAGTCAAAAGTGATTATTCTTAGGGAAGGGGAACTCATTTAGAAAGCAAATGACCACTACCATCATCTGGTAACACTTAAATGAGAACTAATTTGGACTTGCAGAAACTGTGTGTGTTGTTCATAGGTTGGTACTAGGCTATCGGCCCTAGGGCCTATACAAGCCTAGCCATAACAATTCCCTGGTTATTTCTTCCCACATTATTTACTTCCCTGGACCCCTGTCTAGCAAGGGGACTGACGTGATCCCTGGGGTGAATTCTCCCATCCAATCATCAAGGTTCCTTTTGAAGACGGCCAGAGAGTTGTGTATTATACACACACGTGTGTGCATATATATTATGCACACATGGACATACGCACACACACATTTATTAAGAGCAGAACTGCTTTCGATTATATTCAAACACTGGCAGCATCCTAAAGTTAGAAATGGTTACTTTGAGGGACATGTGCAGTCTACATGTGGGAAAGCAATCAGCCACAATTATCACTAGATTAAATCAAAGTTAAAAGATTGTTGACATGGACTGTTGGAGATAATGCATATGAAACATTATGAATTACATTGCCAGGGGAAGTGTTTCTTTCATGAGATTGCACTCTACAGTTTATGCTAGTGTCAGAACTAAAACCAGAACACAGTCATCCCTAAAGTGATGTTTTCAAGCATTGGAAGTGCAAAGAGCAGTCAACAAAATTAAAACAAAAATATACTTTGTAAACTGTACTGAACTGGTATTCAACAGAAGGAAAAAGCATGCATAGTTCTCCATAAAGTTAATACGAGTCAATGGAAACAAGACCACCACTAAAAGTTCCTGCCATACCAAGGAAAAAATGGATCAGCAAACTTCAATGTTGACTGCATCCAAGTCCCTAAGGGGGGGGATGACAACATTAAGTGAAGCCTGTACCAGAATATCAGAGAATTTCACAAAACATGTAAAAACTGCAAAAACAATGTCTGAGAGAGAGCTTCCTATGAGTAAAGCAACAAATCGTGGAAGCACACATACTTCAGCACAAAATGAATAGAATGGAAAGTTGTAAAGAAAGGATATATACAGCCACTTTATCATAAATAAAAAAACATTAAGTGTAACACCATAAATGTGGCATTTTATGCCACTGGAAATAGGATTACATCCACCCTTCCTGAAGTTTGCATGCATGGAATATATCTACAACATGAAGATGGAGTTGTCCACATTTTTTAAAATTAAATACCAAACTAAATATGTTTATGTACAGTTTTCTCGGAATTTTATTATAAAATTTCTGTTTCATGATGTATTCCTGCATTTACAGAGACCATCAATAAGCACAAATAATTGTAAGGCAGCTCAGTTTTGTGATAGCGGGTTAACAATAAATGATGTATTTTGGCTGACAAATTGGATAATTATCAAAATCTTTTCTTTCTTTCTTTTTTTTTTTTTGCATTTATAACATCAAAACTGAAAACATTTCTCAAAACAAGTCATTTCTATCAGTTTAAAAATTATAACAAACAGTTTTCACAAGTGCAAGCAGACATCCATACATGTGATGGTGTACAGATGCATCACTGTCATACCGTGCTCCACGTATCTCCTCACTAGAGTCACAGCAAGTAGAGCCCTGTTGTATTACGGTTTCCTCTGACTATCATAGTATAACAGTGAATGTGTTTGACAGGTGACTGTGGAGATTACAGATGTGTATGCCACTATTCTGCCCTCTACGTCACTGGCCGTGCCTTGTTTGCAAACATTATTCTTGTCTCCAGTATCAATGTGTATGCTGACACAGAACCATCAGTAAGTGTCACAAAGCCATCCATCTGGTCCGGTTTACTAGAAATATATGCTAAATGGCAGCCTTCATTTGATACAGCTACCTGTGTAATAAAGGCTATTGAATACTCAGGTGAGTCTTAGAATCTAGCACAGTAAGTGCAGACTGGCACAGAATGTCATATTTAACATAAGTATGTCCACCTATGTCTCTCTCTCTGCCTTGGAAGCACCCGACACACTCGAAGGCTTTGCAGTAACAGATAACACACTCATTCAGCCGTCCACATGTGCACCCATCCTACAAGATATCCATGTACTTGATGTAAACATATAAGGGATACCTGCTATGACATTACCATCTGTCTATTCAGAATGGTCCATAATAACCGACTAACTATAACAGTAATCAGGTACTGAGCAATCCCAAAATATTTGCAAACTAGGTTAAATGTTGTCTGTAAATGCACTAAATGTATACATCAATATGCAGAATTAGGACCACAAATTCAATACCACTACCTGAGATCTCGGGAGGGGTTAGGATCATGCCCAGTTGTTAACATTAGGAATAACTTGGCTTCTATTACTGGGTTTAGATGGTGGCCTCCCATGCAATGTTTGGTGACCTAAATGGTTTTACTTCTTCACATTATGCAGCGACACATGCATGTGATATGGTTAAGACAGACCTACATTTTGCGGGGATGACTCACTTGTGTATTCACCATATGAACTGTGTCCCACAATATGCAATCCCTCAGCCCATACTCGCTAGCCATTTCCAGTGTACCAGGCAGTGCCTCCAGCTGTACTTCATTCTTTGACAAGCAAACGAAATAAAAATCTGTCAATGTGGGGATGCTGCTGGGCCAACATCCTAAGCAATGGCAGATAATTACACACACATAATCAGTGTGTTCATGAGAATGCACTCTATATACTCAACATATATTTTATACAGATAAAAATGTAAAGGCAACTCCATTAAGAGAACTGAGACACAAGGCATGCAACATGTAAACTGAATGCTTGTATTAGCCATGTTTGTGCGGAGTACACACAGTACAGCTACTGCAGAAAATCATATGGTACACCAACATTCATAATACGCATAACAGTTTTAGAAAGATATGCAAGTGAATGCACACACTTCCAGTTTATAATCTTCAAACCTGTGTGGGTCCTTCTAATTTACTGCCTTTGTTGTTGTATAAAGGCTTTTTGATTTTTGGGTCAAAAGTCTGGAATATTCTCCTTCTTGCTAATAGGAACATTCCATCATTTCCTTCTTGCTAATAGGAATATTCCATCACTGAAGCAACTTCAAATGCAGTATTAATGCATCCTTTTTTGGCTGGCTTAGTCCCACTAGGCTAATGACCTGTTTTCTAGGAAAACTTGATGTGGTATTTATACTACTAGTGAAAATTTGGCCTAGACATTGAGGAACTTCCCCCATGCTTTGGATCTACTAGATGATGCTGGTGGGCTCTTACAGCAACAAGGAAGAGGCAGAGGGGAAGCAGCAGCATGGAGGAGGAGACAAAAGCCATGAAGAGTTTGGAGGTGGAATGTGAAAATTTTGAGAAAATTTTGTTTGATATGGAGTAACAGAATGTAGATAAAGATTCTTGTGTGATGGAAGATACAAATGATAAAGGTTATGATAAGGGAACACAAGAGGCAATGCACACATCAGTGGACAGGATGCAAGAGATAAGGGATTCACAAAAGATACGCATGCCCATAATGTGTACTGCACTCAAAGTTATGCGACCATTTGTGTGGCTAAGTAAAAAAAAGTGTCGCGTATGACAAGGATGTCCCATGAGTGAAATATTGTTTGCACTGCTAATGAATGTAATAGTGAATGAAGTAGCTTACAAAAAGTCAGAGTTTAGCCATCTCAATGGATCAGGAGGGCTGGCAGATGATTTTCTGTTGAAAATAATAGAGTAGAATGATTCAGGTAACAGTTCTGCTGTTTCACTCCATGAAACAGCTTTTTCAGAGGTGCTGAGGATGGTAATGTGGGAAAGGGGCTAGGTGATGTGGCAGCAGAGAATGCAGCAGTTAAAACTTATGCAGCAGTGACAGCAAGTAAAAAAAAGAGAACAGCAATAAACTGCAAGTAAAACTGTTATTAAAAAGAAGAGAAGGCCAACAGTGAGAATAAGAATAAAAATTACATTACAATAAGCAGATTATGTGCCTCAAAGATACCCCCTTCTCTGCAGCAAGCTTCCTATTCATGGGAAGCAGAGCCCTTCACCAACCCTCCTTAATCGCAGTTTTTGATGAATGGATGAGGAATCATAAATTCACTCCTGGGGTGGCACTCATGTCCCTTACGAGCAAGGGCAATCTGTAAAATACTCAAAGGCATAGGCATAAACCTAAGCCATCCTGTAGTCCTTTAGCATTAAAAATCAGTTAAATTCTAGTAATGGCTAGGCTTGTAAGAGCTCTTAAGCTGTCAGACTAGCAATCTCCTATAAACCTATGAACCATTTTCTTGTGTTTCTTTCAAATTTGTAATGTATGACCAACTACCAAAAATGGCTTTTGTTATAAAAAAATCTGAAATGGCAGAGATATGGATATTTGATGGTAGTCCATACAGTGGTTCATTTGTTTACTATTAAGGTGGCTTTAGACAAACATACAGATTCACAGGGGATTACTAAGCTAATCACCCCAGGGGGGCCTTTTTAAGCCTAGCCAAGCTTCTCAAAAGTATCTTATAAGTTTTGATACCATAGTGTTATACACAGGCTCTGACATGGATGGTGTAAGTATTTACACGCTGCATCTGTCTACTACACTCACATGCCAAACCAGGGATACATTTTGTAAATCCTCATCCAATGGTCCAAGTTGTACCTTAATTGGGTTAGAGAAGAAATCTGCTTCATATGGATGGGAACCCTGTCCCAGTGAAGGGGTAGTCTCTGAGACGCATACCTATCCCTCGAATATGTCCCATTTATGTTGAAGACAAGGTTTAGGTCCCCAACTCAGGTAATTTTGAAGCTATTTGTTTTGTGGATATGCACAACAGGTCTTTCGGAGTGGATGAGAGGATGCTTTTAAGGCAAGCATAGATCGCCTCTCATGAGTCAGGAGACCGAGTAAACGGATAGGGCTTTGAGGCAATCCACGTAGGACATGGTATTTACACCTTTTATTTGTTTTGTGAAGGACCTCTGAATGTTTCAGTTGTTGCATATGCCTGGTTACGTACTTAGCGAAGGGGGTGTTGTACTCGATTATTGATAAACGGATACACAGAGTGGTAGAATGTAAGATGGGAGAAGAACAGTTCAGAGTCAGATTAGGATGCAACACAGCTGACTCAATGTTTGCAGTGAGGCAGATGGTTGAAAAGAAGCTAGAGATGAGTAAAGAGTCCAACTGCGCATTCCTAGACTTGGACAAAGCATATGACAAGGTCCCAAGAAAGCTTACCTGGGCAGTACTGTGGTGGTTTAAAGTCCCAGAAACATTACTAGAATTAGTGCAGGCTATGTACAAAGACCTAAGTATGAACAGTTCAGCCTCACAGAGGGGTTCTCAGTTGGAGTGAGTGTACACCAGGGTTCAGCTCTGGGCCTCACTGCTTTTCATACTGGTGATGGACTACATTAGTAAACAAGTTGGAGGGGACAGATCAACAAAGTTACTGTACACAGATGATGTGGCATTACAGGCAGACTCTGAGCAAGAACTTCAGCAAAGTATATGGGAATGGAATGCAAAACTGAAGGCATATGGGATGAAAACACGCACAGAAAAGATGGTGGTAATGGCAGCAAATTGGGAAAATCAGAAGAAGCTGAGAACTGAGATAGAATGAAAGCTAGTGAAACAAGTAAATAGCTTCAAGTATATGGGAGTGGTGGTTGAGGAGAAGGGAAGTCTGAATGAAGAAGCCAAAGCTAGAATTAGAGGGGCTACAGCCAACTGTCATAGAGTCTCAGGTGTAGTCTATGACAGAAGAATGCCAAAGAAGCTGAAAAGTAAGGTGTACAAACACAGTGGTGCAATCAGTACTACTGTTTGGTACAGAAACCTGGGCAGGAAAAGGCAGAGGAGATGAAGAACCTAAAGATGATGGAAATGAAGCGCCTGAGAATGGTGGTAGGATGCACAGTGACCTTAAGAAATAAGGACATAGCAGAAGCCAAATTAGCTCCAATTGCAGAAAAGATCAAAGAGAACAGATTACAGTGGTTCAGACGCATGTGCAGAAAAACAGAAGACAATCTGGTGAAGAAGATTTCTGACAAACAGGAAGAAGGTAAGAGGAAACAAGGATGTCCAGCAAAGAGCTGGACAGACTGTGTGAAGCTAGATCTGCGAGAGTCAGGCATGAGTTGTGAAGAAGGCAGGAGTGTGGTATTGAATCAGGAGAGATGGCGACAGTTAACACGATACCCCAACTCCATATAGAAAATGGGAAAAAAGGGGCTGATGATCATGATGTGCTCAGGGATTAGTCTAATGAGGGCTGAATACAACAGAACACTGACATCTTTGGATCTAGATGCCATAACCCTGCTTATAAGTTGCACAGAATAGCAGGATTTCCTTACTACTGCAGACAAATGGTGAACAAAGGCCATGTTAATGTCTACATGCATTCCAAAATCCCTGATCACAGGGTCTAATCTTATGGGTATATTAGCAATGTGGTCATTTCCAGGGGTAGCTATCTACCCAAAGGATACTATTATGCATTTCTTGGCAATGAGTTTTAGAGCATGGCTCTGGCAAACGTCTGTCTGAGGCACGCCTTCTTGGGGGGTATGAGTGTCTGTGAAGTATTCTAAGACTGTGCCTAGTTTCTAAACATCTGCAAACTTTGTCAGCCAGAGACCTCTGTTTTTGGTCTTAACTTCAGAGAAGTAGATGGCATAAAGAAGTGGCCCCAGCACTGAGCCTTGAGGGACTCAGCTAGTGACTAGCCTCTTTGTGGAAATAGACTCCTTAATATTAACTTTTTGTGTTCTATCTGTGATCCAGCTGGCTATCCGGTGGTAGACATAGGAGTTTATACCTAATTTAGTCTGTCAACAATGCCAGATTAGGATACTGTGTCAAGTGCTTTGGTCATGTCGAAGTAGGCAGTATACACTGTTTTGCGCTCATCCATTGGTTTGGTGACCTTCTCAAAGAAGTCCACCAGGTTGAACAGACATGACCTGCCCTTGATGAAACCAAACTGGGCTAGAGCCAGCATTTGAAGGTTTTTCTATGTCACTGTGTCATTTTCATGAGAATTTTTTCCATGGCTTTACATATGAGACTAGTTAGACTTGTGGGTCTGTAGTTACCTGGATCCACGGATGGCCCACCCTTGTGCAGAGTGATAACTGCAGTCCTCCATTCACTTGACATGAAGCATGTCTGGAAGCTACAGATAAACAGTGATTCTAGTTGTCCTGCTAGATCAAGTTTCATGCTATTAAGGAGACACCCTCGAGGCCCATCAATGCAGTGTTGCTGGCCTTGGAGAGTGCAAGCAGGACTTGTTCCCTATGATGCTGCTTCTGTACTACCATAGTAGAAAAAAGGAAAGAGGGAAATACAAGGCAGCTTTTGATTACTGAAGTCAGAGCACGGAGTTTTTAGTAACTGAAGAGCAGAAATGGATTTCTAAATCAATGTATAATCTAGAAGGCTAAGGAATCTATGATTAGCAAAGATGTTTTTCAGGCACCCAGACTGTTGTTAGTTTCTCAAGAGGGTGACAAACACAATCTCACAATTATCTGTCTCTTTATGTAGCTCTCACTATCCTATTACTTCCCAGCCAAGTTTAATACAATACAGTATGCATTATCAGAGACGTACTACTCTAGAATGCAGTCAGGATCTTGAGAAGCTCTTATGTGACCTAATTTTTACTTGCTCAAGGGCTCGGCATTTGGGCTGTTCAAACAGAGGGCAGTAACATACAAGAAAACTCTCCAACCACCCTGATGGCTGCCTATATGATAGCCCCTCCAAACTGACTCTTGGTCTTAGTGATGAAGGAGAGACAGAGTCGCCTGGCCGACAGGATTCTAATGATTGGCATCAGGCAGGGTAAAGTATTTGTTTTATTTTATTGCTTTTGTCAAAGTGATGCAGGTGTGTGTGATGGACCAGTTAATCAAAGTCCTGTTAAGTGTGTGGTATCTGTCTTTCAAGATGCTTTCACAGAAACAAAAGGGAGCTTTCCAGAAATGATGATAAAACCCTAAAGCAACTACAAACTACAGAAAATTGAAATCCCATTGTGGAAAAGTAAGGTAAAAAAGTTGAGGCAGCCTGTTAGAACATAAAATCTCCATCTCTGCTACTGACATCCTCATAGGTCCTGTTCAATCCCTGCACTGATGCCCCAGTGACTGCCCAGCCATCATAGAATTTAATGTCATGAGCACCCTAAGCATGCATCTCCATCCATTCTTCCAAAAAGAAATGAGCAGGCAACTATTTCAAAAAGCCTCTTCGATGCAGTTCAAATAGACATTTGATCCACTAACCTAACTTGGATCACCTGAGCTGCAATCAGAGTTTTATCCCTAAAGTCTTCAGACAACAAAAGATAAATCTGTGCAAGAGACTCTAAGACCCAAGTGCATGGAGAATATTTCACAAAACTCGCTTACTGTCTTCTCACGTGTTCTTGTAGAAAACAAAAGTCTGTGGTAACATTTGAAAGGAAATAAGAATAAAGAGTGCACTAAAGGTATCCTCAGGGTAAGGTGTTTGTAGTAAAGCTCTTTTAAACAAAGCTCTGCTACTAAAGCCTATACATCCATTCATAATGCCTTGTGAACATGTGGGCAGACATTTGCGTTGCAGTATTTCAGATCATTTAGAAGAATTAGGATCTGAACATAACGAGGTAGAAAGAAAGACAACCTACAGCCTATCAAGTCCACCCAAATACAGCAGCAAGACGACCTGCGAAAATGCCCCTACCACCCCTCTCCCATCATTTCCATGCTCTGTACGTTGAGCCTTGTGGACTTTCATTGTACAATTGCTATAATTATTGTATGCCAGAGAATTACAATACTCTACGGCATTGTAATTCAACTCTGTCTCAAAGCATCCATCCACAGCCCTCCAACGTTATCATTAACAATGATAAATCCAAGTATTTACCCCACACACACACACACACACACACACACACACACACACACACATATTTCTAGTGCACAAATTCCCAGCTGACAAGTTTCATGCCACAGCCCCTCTATTCTCTTATTATCCATATAGCTCTTTAGGGAAACTTTCTACCAGTGTAATTTGCCTTCCTCTGTTTGGTCACCAGAACTGAAAAAAAAAAAGTACTCCAACGGCATCTTTATCAATCTCCTGTGCAGTGGAAGGGTGGAATCAGCATCTTTGGAATTCACTATAAATGCCATGTATCCTAGTACTTAATGGTGTTTGCCACTGCCTTTCAGACTGTATACTGCATCATCTCACTGTCTAATCCCTGTATTAAAGTGTATAACATTGTACATTTCATCCCAGCCGCTTCTTGGTCAAACATCTTACAATATGCCACAGATCTCCCCTGGAGGACAGCATCTCTCATTTGCAACTATCATAATAATTTTTGCATCAATGTATTTCAAAGAAACGTAGATAGACAGTTGCTGCCTTTAATAAAGCAACCTTCACAGCCCTAAACACTTTCTATCTTCAACAAACAATTCACTCTTCTTTACAGCCCTGGACAGTCTCTGTCCCTCTTCCACATAGCAAAATGAACATACATAAGTATTCATGAAGTGCCTTATTGCTGAGCGTACTGGAATAATCCCTCTCCATCATTTCCTCAGGAAGGATACATTTTGGATTTGTTCTAATAATTATCTTGCATTTTCTATAAGATAAAACTGGTTCCTGTAAGTTACCAAAGTTGCTGCAGTTAGGGGATTCTTTCAGAGAATGCAGTAGTTAAGCAGGAAAAGAATTTTCCATGACAAATGTTTTAAATAAGTAGTATTTGGCTCAAAAAAAGCAATACAAGTTCGGAATCACAAACAAATCTGGTCCTATTGTCGTTCTTGGGTCCCTGATAGGAATTTCTTTTACCCTGGGCTCCTGGTGGCTTCAGGTCGCAATTCACTGCTGTCTCACCTAATCATTCATTCACTCATTTATATTTCAGTCACCTGATAACCCCTTCTCAGAAGAAATTTAGCTTTTGTGTAAATGTCCTCAGAAGCAAATGGAGTGAGAGTTGGGGGACACATGCCAGAAATGTTACAATGTTAATGGTCCAATTTTTTCAGTGTTTGCCCTAACCTAGGTATGTAGATATATGGAAGCTAAGGTACATATGCTAACAGAAGCTGGTGAGCATTTCCATGTACAGAGTTTCCTCCATAACTGATATCTTCATTTACGTACTGCAACAGGACAAGACTGCTAATGGCAAAACATAACATCTTCAAGCAAAGGACGGAGATTAAGGCTTTAGCTGCTATCGTCCTTTCCAATCCCTCTCACCTGATCCACTAACAAAATAATCAAACCTGGTCACTGCAGGAAGGACTGACATCCTACCTCTGCCAGTGGACAATCTCTCCTAATAGGAAATATTTAAATTAAAGGAATTTATACGACAATGAGTTTGACTAGTTCGGCCACTGGGAAAGGAAGACATTCTTGCCAAAATGGAGCTTGGCTACAGCTTCTTAAACTTTAAGACAAGCATAAGCAAACCCATTATGGGAGGAGAAGTTTAAGCATGCCAGAACTTGCTGAGCAGATGCAGGAAATCAGAAAAAATTCCACTCTACACCCCAAGCTGTAAGCTGCTTTCATTTATCTAATCTGGGTCGTCTTGTAGTTTTTTGTCAGACAAAGTTGTCAAACAAGTCACTGGACAGCTCTGAAATTTTGGTCACTACTTCTTAAAAATCCACTGTCTATGCAGATAAGGCAACTTAAGGGTGGGATGCTTCATCCTGCCCTATCCAGTATTGGGGAAGGGTTAACTGGAAGATTCTGGGATTTTTGAGGGGGTATAGTAACAGTAGCAGTAGCAGTAGCAGAAACATATGTTGTCAAGCTATGGAATGGCTACTGGAGTCATGAAGATCTGTGCACTTTGCTTTTGTAATCTGCACTTTCAGAAAAACCGCGGTGGTGCAGCAGTAACATTGTCGCCTCACAGCAAGAGGTTCTCCCGTTCGATTCTCGGCTGGAGCGCCTTCTGTGTGGAGTCTGCATGTCCTCCCCGCAGTCAAGTGGCGTTTGAAAGACATGCGTAGAATGGGAGTGCCTTAGTTGAAGGATGGGTGTCGAGCTGGCACCGTAAAAATCTACTGCCAAACATTAGCGGACCAAAGTTTCACTGTGGCAACCCCTCACCGGGAAAAGCTAAAAGAAGAACAACTTTCAGAATAATGGAAAAGGTTGAGAAAGCATGAGCAACTTTTTCCTTAGAAAACAAAGACATTCTTGGAATGACCTTGCAGTTGGAGGAACCACAAAGAAAAATGTGATTGTATGGCATGTATTTGGGCAGGCTAATTTTCAGTGGAGTTCCAAGGAGAAATATTTATACAGGTAAAACAGCTTACACTACAGGAATACACGTTACAAAATACAGACCAAACAATACTTGCTCTACAAATTAATGAAATGTGTTAGTGCACAGAATTAAGGATATGAGATGTCAATAAGCTGGGTTGCCATGGTGGTGCAGCAGTTAGCGTTGTTGCCTCACAGCAAGAGGTTCTCTGGTTCAATCCTCGGCTGGGGTGCCTTCTGTGTGGAGTTTGCATGTCCTCCTTGTGGTCGTGTGGGTTTCCTCCAGGTGCTCCGGTTTCCTCCCACATCCCAATGACATGCTGTAGGTGGATTGGACACACTAAATTGGCCCTAGGTGTGAGTGTATGCATGTGTGTGCCTTCTGAGGAAGGTTGGGCGCCCGGCTGGCAACTCGACACTGTAAAACTCCACTGCCAATCATGAGCGGACAGGTGATCCGCTGTGGCGACCCCTAACCGGGAAAAGCCGAAAGAAGAAGATGTCAATAAGCTACTTCTCATATAGTCCAAGGATTGATTCTCTCAGCCTCCATTTGCCTACTATGTGATCAAGCAAAACTTTTACCCAGATGGTGCCCTCGAACAGAGTCTAAAAAAGCTGTGTGTGGATCAGAGCTCTACCCTGGTTGAAAAATACAAAACAAACAAAGCAAGAATTAGAAATGATAACTTATGGCAACTACACTGACAGAGGTTACACAGTATTACAGGTAAGCCAGCAGTAAGATAAAATCATAAGTAGCTGAAAAGATAAATACAAAAGGTGAATAAGCAGCAAGACAGGACCTACCACACACAGTTGAGACAATTAAATGTAGCATACAACAAAACAGACTAGATTCAGTATGAGAGGAAAAATGCAATCAGAAAGTAGAATGCACTCGACAGAGAGAGAGACCAAAGACATCAGACTCATAATACACCTATGAGATGGTAATAAGCAAGCAATAATGCCCAACAGGGGGACCATTACAAGGAAATAATGGATCACGCAGAATTACACAAAACCCAATGCTACAAATGAATGATGATTAAGGTTCTACCTTGAAGCAACTCCAATCTCATTCTGATCAATTCCGGGATCTGTGTGGATAAGGGGCATAGTTTTGACAACTGTACGAAGACAACAAAAATTCTGAAAAAATACTTAAAGCCAAGTTTATTCTCTTCGGCAACACTTCTTCTGTTTATGTTGCCTAAAGCCAATCATCTAGATGCAGTCAAATCTGAAGACCTTGTATTCTCAAGGATGACTACAACACCAAGACAACTTCAAAAAGTTTCTAAGAGCTAAAGTTGTTCAGAGGGAGTGGTGCTCAGCTAAAGTTAATGGATGCACTCCTACATACAGAAATTCTGTGAAACTTACTGAGCCTTACTTTCACACAAGCGTGCTGTATATCAATAATCCAAAAATAACTCTGCTGAGTACAGGAAATAAATTAATTTGATACCAGACTAAGACTTCAAAATGTATTAAATTCAAAAGCATAAAAGTTAAGCACTTTTGTCCTTCTTTACACAGAACGAAAGCGCTTAACTTTATATTTTCGTGTTTAATAAATTTCGAAGTCTTAGTCAAGTGTCGATTTGAATGTATTTCCTGTTCTTTAATGTACTCTGCAGCGTTCTTTCTGGATTATTAGCTTGGTCTTCTGCCTGGCTGGTTTTGTGTTTATTATTATGCTGTATATCAAGAAAACATTTCAATCCCATTTGTACAGAAAAAGGCAAAAGGACGTAGGATCAGCACACAAAATTTCCAGTAGATGATCACCTGGTCTGGATAAATGAGATCTAGGGCAACACAGTAATACAGCAATATATGCCATTACGTCATACTGCTAGTTCTCTTAATTCAGTTCTCAGTTAGGCTGGCTTCTGTGTGGAATCTGCCTTTCAAGTGTTGAGTGCGTTTTTGCTGGAATGTTACACTTTCTCCCATATCCCAAAGACATGCAGGTATATAAAATGATCAGTATTTAAACAGTCTGCTAAATGTGTATGTGCTTGCTGGCATCCCATCCAGTAGTAGTTTTTCTGCCTCACACCCACTACATACAAGGACAGGTTCCTGTTTACCCCAACATTGAAAAGGATAAAACTGGTATCACAAAATGAATGAAGATCTGAGACAGCCATCTTTTCCCCACCGTTTCTGAGAAAGGTAAGATCAGGGAGCAAAACTGTTGGCCTAAGTATTTTGTTTTTTGAAGGAAAGGATTTATGGACAAGCTCATCTGTCTCTATGCTTACATTCAATAGCAGTGTGTTGGGGGATGGCAGACAGGAGCATAACATTTTCTCTGAATTCAACAAAGTGGTAAGTGAAGACAGTTCTAGCACCCACCTTCATCTACAATCTTTAGTGACAATGACAAGTGAAGCAAACTCTGTCTAGACAAAAGGAGTGGATGCAATCAGGTGCAGCTGTCTGAAAGAACGGGAAAAAAAAAAGAGAGAAGGCAGTCAAGTACATCTACTTTAGCCCTCATGAAGTCATATTTGGGGGTAATTACACAGAAGGAATCTCATTACAACATGAAAATGCCTGATAGTTATCATGTATTATCTAGCAAAGTACGAACACTTCCTACCAAATAGATGGCATAAAGTCCTGAATTATCTGCTGTACTCCCAGAACGATGGAGACCTATACTGACAAATATGGAAAAAGTGTTGGACTATGTCCAAGAACTTTACAACTGCTTCCTGAAGAATGTCGCAAAAAGCAGAGGAATCTGTGAAGGAGGTTTCTGTGCACATACACATCTACATTTGTTATATTTGTTTAGGTGTGTGTGTGTGTGTGTGTGTGTGTGTGTGTGTGTGTGTGTGTGTGTGTGTGTGTGTATATATATATATATATATATATATATATATATATATATATATATATATACACACACACACACACATATATATATATATATATATATATATATATATATATATATATATATATATATATATATATATATATATATATATACACATATATACATATATACACATATATATATATATATATATATATATTGCACACACATACATACATACACACAGAATATTTATATACACACACATACATACACAATGCTGGAGCCGAAAATACACACAAAAATTAAGAACTACAACACTGAAAATGGACAAGGAAAAACATATTTTTTTGCAAGGGGGCAAATCCCTTACACTCCTCACACCTCCTGCTAATTGCATACAAACTATGAGATCACATCATAGTGGGGAAAAGTGCAGATTTTCCAATCCCTGGTTTTCTACAATTTAAAATAACAGACACTGTGGTGTTGATTATTTGGTCTCTGTTTTCAGCTTCGATATTTTGGCCATTCGACAAATTGAAGTAGACCCATATAAAATATGTGAACGTGTGTGTGTTTGTATACTGTCTTGCAATCTTCTGCCAAGACTATCATGCAAAGCCAGGAATGCTTGTATACACAGACCTCCTCGGATGATGACCTGCTTGTCATACTGACAATGTTACATAAAACTATGAGCCACATCTGAATAGTAATGATACACCACTCTTTAGCAAGACATAAATTTTATTCAGTTTCTGAAGTCTCAAGAGCTTCAGCCCTGCAGACGTTTGTGGAGGCCGAGGTGAATAAAAGAAAGATGCATCTTTGTAAGCTTAAAAACAACAATGTTGCTTTTAGTCCAAAGGACATGTAATTTCATGGATTTGCTATCTGAAGTACTTATCCATGTGGATAGAACTTAAACAATGTACTTTCAAGGTTAGTCATTCTAGAAGGTGCATATGCGAGACAGGAACAAAAATAGTCAAGGAAACTATAGTAGAAAGAGGAAGAGACTTTTAAAATAGGGATGTACTTGAAAAGTGCACGGATTCCGGGTCTATATTGTTTTATCGGACGATGAAAAGAGAGAACGCTCTTTCATCAATCTGATAATGTCGAAAGGAGAAAATAGAGAAGTCACGGAGAATCGATTTTTTTCCCAGGGGAAAAAAAAAATCGGTGGGCCATCTTCAGGACTTTGCCATTTCCTCCACTATGGTGACATCTTAGTTGGTATATTTAAGCAGGGGGAATGTGGGGGGCACAGCCCCCTACATTGGGGGGTTTGGGGGGCAAAGTCCCCCACTTAATTTTGTGTTTAAACTTTTTTTTTTGCAGAGCAGCAAATTGTTTCCCTGGGAAAAAATGTGCTGTTCTGTGTGTTCGCATTTTTGTGGTTTCGACATTATTGGTTCGATGAAAGAGCATTCACTCTTATCGTCTGATAATGTGATACAGATGCTGGATTCCACCTTCTTAGATATATACAATTTGCTCCACTTCATTAAATTCTGTGAAGCTCTGAAACTTTGTCAGGACTTCAAAGATCTCTGAATCAAGTCACCCTCCACCCCATACCCTCTGATAATTATATATACACTCACTCAGAGACTGCACAATATCAGGGAAAGAGCATCTTCCCCAACTCAGAGAACAGTGCAATTATGCACACCGGTCGATTAAACAAGCGTTGAACAAAGATCATTTGGACACACACAGACACACGGGCAATAGCCTTTAGCAAATGCTCATACTTATACAACAACAAACATAGTTTTTGGCTGTTTTTCTGTCTGCCAGCAGCTCTAAGTGAGAGATCACCATAAAGCAACATCTGGGGATCAACCCTTTCCCCACTGTTGTGTGATTTCAGAGCTGGTATATATAATTAGCAGGGTGCAACCCTCCACATGGGGGGGAGGCTAACAGGGGCCTTACCCCTTGCAAAAAACACTTTTTTTTTTGCTTTCTGATGTTTTAACTATTCAATCTTTTTAAGCTATGTTTTTTCCAATTAGCCAAGTTCCCTTTTTGTGCTATCCTATTTGGTTCTAGACCAGCCTTACCCATCCCGTGGTCGATAAATGTATATTGCCCGTAAGGAAAATAACTGGGATCATACCATAGACAACTTAAGGGGACCCATGCATGGGGATAAAGCATTTAGGAGCTGTCTATGCCCATTAGTAGTACATTGGGCAGTCCCGGGGTAAATTTTCTGTTTCCCATCCATACATCTAAGTTGCATGTGAATATGGACAAGGATAATCTTTGTTTTATGTGGATGAGGAGTCTATTCCACAGCAGCAGTATCCTCTGTGAGACATACCTGTTCCTTCAAACTCTTCTGTTGATGCTGCAGAAAGTGTTTAGATCCCTTATCTGAGTATTTCTGATACCATTTGACTTCCTAATGTGCAGGAGATCCATCAGTAACTGGTCAGAGGATGGCTTGTATCCTCTGTTATTATTATCTGCATTGTGATGCCTCGAAGAATAACAACAGCTGAAAGGATCATGGGCACTAGTCTTCCTACCTTACAGGAGCTCTTTGAAATGCAATGTAAAAAGAGGTCCAGCAAAATACTGAGCGACACTTCTTATCCAGTGTATGGTTGGTTCACTCTTGCTTCTGGCAGAAAGTAACGGAATATCTGCTGCAGAACCACCAGATTCACAAACAGTTTTTATCCAACTGCAATAAGAATCATTAATGCAAACATAAATTTGGATGCATCAAAACTATAACAGATCGTTATGCTCTCATTCCTTTTTTTCCATACAGCAATTCTATTTACTCACTGCATACTAAAATTAATATACTCTCAATTTAAGTGCAATTCCATTCACTTCATTATGTGCAATATCACCCAATCTCACCTCTGTGTATAGTGTACTTTTCTTTTCATGTGTTAATTGTCTAGTAGTCAGTGTTGTCCAATGTAATGAATAAGTGTACAAGCATGTGTGACATCTACTTAAATATTTAGTTTTGTACTATAGGTACTGTTTATTCTTTAATACCTATCATGCCTGTCTTAATGTGTTTGTTGTCTCCTGTAAAAGAGCTGACACTCGAAATTTTGTTTGGGTAGTACTTGTGTTTCCTAAATGACAATAAAGTTACTTTGAATCTTGTATGACAGACACAGATCACCTCTTGGCAGTCTGTAGGATACAGAGTATAGTGACAGTGCTTTGAGTCAGTCCATGCAGGACTTGTTATTTAGGCTTTGTATCCTTTTAGTAATGTATATCCGAGGGTGTTCCAGTTGTTGCATGTATCTGGAAAGATACATGTCAAAGGGGGCATTATATTCAATGACTGACCTAATGAGAGTTGAGTAAAGGGGACAATGATATCCTTTTGTTTATAAGCTGAGCAATATAGATGGGCTTTCTTACAAAAGTGCACACATGTTGGTCAAAAGTTAGGTCACTGTCCGCATAAATTCCCAAACAACTGGGTCAGCCCTTAGGGGCATATTGTCATTGTAGTATTTCCCTGGTGTAGAGGACTTTCCAAAGGAAAAAATAATGATTTTTGGCATTTAGTTTCAGTTTATGATTGTGGCACCAGTTACTTGGGACAAACCTATGTGCACGCGAAGGCTGGGATTAAACGACTGCTCCTAGCATGCAGTCATCTGCAAACTTAAGTCGCACAAAGCCCTCTGGTATCGGCTTTTACTTCAGAAAAGTAAATGCCAAACAAGCCAGGTCCCAACACAGAAAGCTGGTGGACTCCACTGGTGACTGCTCTCTTTGTGGAGGTAACATCCCCCCATTTTCATTATCCGTGCCCCATCTGTTAGCCAGTTGGTAAGTAATATATAATTCTATATTAAGTAATAATAGTCTGTGTGTGATCTCAGAGGTAGCTTATATAAATAAGAAGGGTGTGTGTGTGAGGGAGTGAAGCCTAGTTGAACGACTAAGTTTTACAGTACTTCGCATGCCCAGCTGTGATAGGTTATGTCTCGATGAAAACAGCTTCAATGACTTTTTTCCATGAAATGTAATTTTGCAAGTCTTTAACAAGAGTTGCTTGTTCTTTTTGTGACAGGCTGTATTATTAAGTTACTTTGTTATACAGCTTGTCACAAAAGAACAAGCAACTCTTGTGACAGACTATATTATAAAGCTAATTTGTGAGAGCACATCTTTATATTACAGACTTCCGTTTTCCCATTTAACTTCAAGTGCTGGTAAAGAGCAGTCACATTCTTAAGCTCAGCAGAACATTGGGCTATGGGCAGGCAGGCATGCAGACAAACAGATGTACAGTTATGAACTAAACTTTCTGTTTTCTCTTGGGGGAGAGGAAGACTTCCAATACCTGCACCAGTACATTACAATCAAGACACGGCCAATTTTTTAGGAGGAAGCTCACATCCTAAGGAGAGTAAATGATATGCCATTCACTTTCGTTGAATTTCACTGCTGAAAAAGATAAATAATTCACTTTAATGGGATACTTTAGCTACACTTCCAATCATTCTAATAGCACTCAGAAATCCTCCAGACTAAACAGTTAACAGTGCTCACTTTTGACCACAACCTTCCCCCGAGAGTCTAAGCCACTGCCAGTCTGGTTAAAAGGAAGTGAAATAGAAATTACCCATTTTCTCAACATGCTCATTTTACACTCTGCTTTACAGCTAGCAACAAGACCAATATTAAGTTTGTTTAGCTTTGTTCACAGCAGTGTCATTCCTGCTTGTGTTATTTTCACACAACGGTTTATTGCACTGATGAAATGAACTCAGCTGATGTGAAACAATGCGTTATGCTGCATATCAGCAGGCTTTGCAGTGGTGCTTACCTGTCTTCAGAGAATTGTAAGACACACTGTAATTGACTTTTTGAAAAAAGCATTGTGTTTTACAAGTATGCAGATTTGGTAGCCTGCAATGATATAGTTCTGTTATAAAATATTTCCAGTAAACGGTCTCCCCAGACAACCTCAGGAATAGCATATCATCAAGGGTTATAATCCTGCAAATAAAGACCTGCAATTTTTCTACAACTTCTTTAATGTAACAAGAAAATGAACTCAAAGACAGCATTATGAAGCTATAGCAGGAGAAAACAATAACTAAATAAAAGAAGTAGAGATGTAAAATCAAGAAAGTATGCTTAAATTTACACTAAAACTGAAACCAAATTTGTCAGAGTACATTTAACACACAAGATTATAATTGGGTCTCCGATAAACTTTTAGT
The DNA here is from genome assembly GCF_019279795.1 of Protopterus annectens. NCBI lineage: Eukaryota > Metazoa > Chordata > Ceratodontiformes > Protopteridae > Protopterus > Protopterus annectens. Next base: position 1,351,346,542 of record NC_056739.1, read on the forward strand.
GCAAGGAGCGCCATGACTACCCCCAAAATCAGGAAAAAGACAAATCAGTTAAGCGCTTCAGTAGTGCAAAACATTTCTTAAGCATCCCCCCTAAACACTGTTAAGATCGGGTCTTGCACTAAGAAATAAAGCAAACAATAGCAGTAAAATTCAGAACAGCTTCTTTTCTGCCTGCTGTCTATTCCAACAATTTGCTCCTGACTGTTTCAAAATGATTTACACATGTCTAGCTGCCTGCTTGACAATGCTTGCTGACTTTAAAAGGCAGCGAAACACTTTGTGCTTTTTTCTTTCCCTGTAAAAGTACATGAAGCAAATAGAGGTCTATTCACTATAAGGAATTAAGACCGGATCTCTGATCACAGCCTAACATTATGTGTACTCAACATCAATGCCAAGATTCACCTCTTGAGCTTCACACTCAAAGTAAATTTTTGGCATTCATGTCTCAAACACACGAGCAGGTTACGATCAGAGACCTGCTCATAATCTTCTATGTTACGTCTAACACACAGACATTAAGAAATTCAAAAAGCTCTCATTGTGAATCTTGTTGTTCATGTCAAGAGTACATAAAGAGGATTATAAACAGAAGAGACACCATAATCCTTTGTAGTGCATAGAACTTCAATGGCTTCCGTGTCCCACAATAGTTACAAAGTGTAAGAGTGTTACCAGACAGCAGCCACAAAAGAACGAAAGGCTTCAAAGAAAGACTAAAAAAAGTGCTTAAAGTTTTTTCTGTTTCCACTACTGTTCTTTTAACAGTGCTTACAGATGAAAAAAAAAGCACCGTTCTAACAGAAAGTACCTTAGCAAGACGGTCTTTTCCTTAATGAGTACAATCTCTGTACTCCATGCACTACAAAACCATTTTCCTCAGATAAGAATGAAATAAGGCACTTTGCAAGTATGCCATTGTGTGTGTTTTTAAAGCTTTAATCTAGTTTTTAAAGGACCCAGGTAGAAATTTGACAGTTAGGACCAGCTCCATCACCTTCATAGTTTTTTTAACTGACCAGACAGTAGTACTGAAAAGGCAAGTTCTCCAGAAATGTACAGTGTCTAAGGTTGAGGGAGAGCAGACACTACAGTCTGGAAAATGGTTTACATTTACAAAAATACTGGTGTCAACCTTGTCCACAAGCCGATATCACATACAGTGTCTGAGTTTGGAGGAGAGCGGACACTACATTCTGGAAGGAGATGTTTGGTCACAAAATTTCTGGTAACAACCCTGTCCTCAGACAATATGGCATACAGTCTTGCCACATTCTACAAAACAGAGGAAATCTACTATTTCCACAAGAGCTCTGTGGTTCACTGGTATATACCTTCACCTTCAGCTAGAAAATTTAACAGCCTCCCCCTCCATACTTATCCAAGCAGCTACGGAAGTAAATGAGCTGAAATCCAGCAAATCAAGAATGTTAGATCCAGGGGATAAGACAACTAACCGGGGGGAAGTAAACTCATATCAGCAGATGCTTGAACATGTCATTTTTGCAGTAGCCTAAGCTGCAAGAGATGTCATGCCAAGAATATGTCCAGTTGGCCAGATTCCAAAGCTTTAGCGCTCCTTTCATGCATCCTAGCCACTGCACAGCTTGAGGCAGTCAGTATAAATTCAGTGGCTACAGCACCAATAGCTCAGAGCTTTCTTGTCTCAGAAGAGGGAGGCTAAAACCTTGCCAGATATGGGTAAATGGATACAATCCCACACCCTGTATGTACAGAACTGTACTATGTTCATCATTAGATCACTGTTGTAAAAGCCTAAACTATAAAGGACAACTACCAGAACTTAGAAAAAAGGGAGGAAGAATAAGGATCACAGTCCTGGAACCCCCTAGGGAGGACAGTTCTAGCATGGCCTTCTCTGGACCTACAAAACAAGAATCCGGTTTGTAGTGCTTGGTAAAGCTGTGCACTTAAGACCAACATGCTGGCTCTAAAAATTTTTGTACGATCCACCCTTTCCACAGAAGTAACCACAGCCATGACAAAAATGCCCCCCGCCCCCGAGTTTGACCCTGCCTAGAATTGTCTACTCATGGTTAGTGTTGCTAAAGGAAAATGCATGAGACAACATTTAGAAACAAGTTGCCCCTTAACTCTAACTTTCAAAGGAAATAAACTGTTAATCAGAGGTCCCAAAGGTTTTTGACCCTTTAATGTAGTATCTGAGTTGCCTGTGGATATCCATAGTTATATTATATTCTCCTTTATTTTTGGATATTGAAATAAAACAGGGAGATGGGTGCTCCATCTCCAAGAAAACTCTGGGACCACTTTAGGTGGAAAAGAAGGATTTTTGTTCAAGATTAAGGTTGACTGTAATAATTGCTTGTACTTCAGATACTGTCAAACTAAAAACAAACAAACAAACCAGCAAAGGTCAGGAGTGTCACAAATACCAGAAGTCATAAAATGCACTTTAAGGCAATTCCAAATGGCAAACGCTAAAGCAACCACAACACAAAATAATTTCATCTCTTGGCTTAAGTAATCAGTGCACTCATCATGTAACACTCATTCGCTGCACACAACTTTAATCAAAATCTGCCATTTTATCCTAGTAGAAGAACAGGGAACGCAATTTGAACTGGTTACCAGTCAATAATAGAATCATTCTACTTTCAGCCTCTCAATGTTTGACTAATTAAAATGGATTATGATCTACTGCTTGACTGAAAACAGCCATTAAAGATTATATGCATTAATTCTGGGTTTAGGATCATGTGGGCCACAAACCTTAAAAAGACTTTACATAGTTTGACAGCATGACAGAAAACCTTTTCCAAAAGCTCTCTCCTATGCTGACATCAAATTTTATCTGAAATACACACTATGCAAAATGCTAATTTTTCAGACTAAAGAAAAAATAACCACTATATAGGACTGCAAATTCTTCATTGAAATTGCTAGATTTACAAAGTGATGAAGTCCAGACAGTGAAAACAAATTACCTAGGATGAGCAGATAACAGAGAAGCCAACAGGGCAGGGTGACAGCAAATCACCAACCTGGTGAGATGAAAGCAGTCTGAGCTGCTGGACTGAGAGGTATGCAGCATATGCATGTGGGTTGGGAAACGTGAGCTTATATTTGTTAAGCTAAACTTTTTGGTCACGTTTAGAAATATGCACACTGAGACACACACATATGGCATGGCCTCGTATCTGAGAGTGCTCATATCAGTCACTGGAGGGGGGGGGGTGTTAAAGCCAAAAATGAATCCTGATGGCAACCTGAATGCAATCTCCTACAAGTAACTCTCAACCCACAGAGGAACAAACAAGTTGATCATTAGCAGAAAGGCTGATGATTAAAAGACAGGTGGGATTTAAAAAAAAAAAATTACCATGACAGGTTCTTTTTTTTATTTCTGCCTCATTTTGTCATACTGTCTGCCAAACATCCACCCTCACTTTCTCCATTCATTCCCATTCACCATAGTGATCATGCAAGCACCCATCATGAGTGATTTAAGGCTTTTCTTAATTTCTGCACTACTCCCCTATGCATGTGCAACTAAGCTACCAATAGGTGATCAATCATTCAATAGACGGACCATGTTGGGCAGTCTTCCTTCATCCAAAAAGACATACCCCAGCATGAAATCCCACTATCCCTCACTTTAAGATGCCAAAGGCAATCCCTCCCAGTCTCCAACATGGGCAATCCCATTCATGCATTTGTCCCAAACCCCATCCCCTACAATAGGTGTACCTCTCTAGAAAAGAAATGAGCAGACGCCACTCCATTGTTACGTACTCTGCCCTGGGTCATAGGCAGGACTCCATCCCTCTGCTCCACTGAGCTAGGTCACCATGTCATATCTATTGAGAATATATTGATAGATTTCATGAACTAAGGCATTTAAAGGCATAAGTCCATACATTTGACTGCTTTTATGCACTGCCATCTGATCATTCAAACTTTATCATGGATATCCAACCACCACCATCTATAACCTTAGATGCCAAAATGACACTCTTCCAATACCTGATTTTACTGTTAAAATTTTTAGATTAATGGAATGTAAAACAATTGTGTTACTTTAAATTCTGTATAATGTAAATGCAATAGATAATATTTTATATTCTTCCTTTAGCTCAGGTCACAGCGTAAATGGCCTGAAGACCACCACTCAACTGGTTATCAAACAAATAAAGCAATAAAATTACAGTAAGCACTCTTCTCAGTCATGGTACAATAAGCGTCTTTTATGAATATTCCAAAGATCTACAGAACTGTAATATGATGAAATTACCAATTTTAACAGCAGCAAAGTGCATATGACACAGTCTGGCCATTTTCCCACCTAAAGCAATACTACAAAGTGGACATCAACTGCAATTCTATCTACCCCTTTATCCATCCACAAATGTTACTGATTATCTTGACAAGTAAATCCAGCGATTCAACCAATGCGTATGGAAGACACTGTGTCCAGGATGCATATGGAAGCCACTAAATCAAACCATCGATTCACATGTAAAAACTTTTATTACAAGGTGAGCACTTTCGTGGGGCAACAAACCCACTTCATCAGACCTGGTGAAGTGGGGTTTGTTGCTCCACGAAAGTACTCACCTTGTAATGAAAGTTTTAGCATGTGAATCGATGGCTTGATTTAGTGGCTTCCATATGCATTGGTTGGATTGCTGGATTTACTTGTGGAGATTATTAGACTTTTTTTGCACTTTGTTGCATTTTTCCTGGATCCTTTCACACTCACAACCCTCCTTTTTTGTGCTTTACTTACACTCCTGAATCTACAGCAATCACTGCCATCATCACCTCACCTCCACTACAAAATGTAGAAGGTACTTGCAATCCTTTCTTTAAAGAAACATTTACCTCATTTGTTTACTGTGTACATCTCCCTCTAGCTTTATGATGGGATCCCTCTAGTTTAGTAAATTACTTACTTTGAAAATCTTTCTCCCTTACAATTTATTCTACACAAAAGTATTCACACTACAGACTTTTTTTTTACATTGAGACAAAGTATTGTTGGTACAAATTTCTCACCACTGTATCCAAGCCCCTGTGGACTGTATTGCTGCAGAGCTGCATTTTTCAGTCCCACACAATGTTATATATGATGACTCACATTCACTGTCAAAAAATAGGAACAGACCTTTCAGAGCACATTCCAGAGCTCTGACCAACTTCAGAGAAGATAGCACAAACACAAGAGATGTCAAGTCACCAGGACAGTACTCTTACTGAAAACAGCAGTGCTGGAATCAACACTACCTGATCGGCTATGGGCAAGGGTACTACAGTAATCTAACCAGGGTTTGACTCAGCAGCTATTTCTGCATAAAAGGACTGCACTGTATCCCACCATCCACTGGAAAACCACTAAAAGAGTTACAAGAATATTTGTGGTTAATTTACACACACACACACACACACACACACACACACACACACACACACACACACACACACACACACACACACACACACACACCCCGATTATTATCTAGCACTTATGGCTCTGGATAGGCACTAGTCTTGGTTAATTCAGACACACACTGCTCTGTAATCTAGCACCTATAGCTCTGCATGGGCACTACCTACCAAAATTTGCAACAGGACCCTTATGCATTTGTGCAAAAAATGTTAACTTCCGGTTATGTTTTAGAGCTCCAACAAAGTATCTAAAAACTGATGAATGCTAATACGTCTGACACTTTTCGGACTAATCATGTTTCACTGTAGTGCATGCCAGAATCGTTTCAGTAGCAGAAAGTATACAAGTGAACATAGCCAGTACTATAGTGAACAGGTATAAAAGCCCTCCCTGATTGTAACCCAGGCAAACCAAGTTTGATTAGCAATTGGGCACCTGATGGGGTTTTCAAGGGAAAGCAGGAATGACAAGGCTTAGCCTACTCTCCCCTCTCTTTTGGGGGGTGGGGTGAAGAGATGCATGCATAGGCAGAACCATTTTTGAGGCCTTGGTTGGGACCAGAGCCTTTGAACGGCAGCTGTGTCAAGCCTGTAGATAGATCTGAGGATGGTGCTGCACTATGGCCTGGGTGAAGTCACTCTCATAGCTAACACCTCATTATAACAGGACCCGCATTTGTGCTGCAAGCACAGAGCCTGTCTAAGCGCTGGCAACCTGCGCTGTAGGGGGGTTAAGCTATTTTATGCTGGTATTAAAAAAGAGAAAGAGAGATTAAGACCTGCACCACGAACACCATGAAGATCAACTTTACCTAACAAAATAGTAACCACTGCCAAAAAATAATAAAAAAGTACACAAATACAACAAAATGAAGGGATGGAGCAGTAAGCACCACAAAAATGCAACATACACAAAAAAATATAAAGTGTAAATGATAAAGACTATTAATGTGAAGGTATTTAGTGACCTCACTGGCAGCGTGCCTTATGAAAGGAAATAATCTTTCAGAAGCCAACAGAATGCAAATTGAAATGCAGTCTGCTGTGTTTCAATAACAGTGACTTACAGGCATCACAAAGTTACTGTGTTGGCCCTCTCTGATTATAGTGACTCAAAACATAGTGTGCATACTCAAAGAATGCTTGTTAAGGGAAGCGGAGTTGTTGTAACTTTTCTGGAAACAATGTTATTCAGAACACGTCAGGGAATACGTGCAGAAATAAACAACTGAAAAAGATGAAATTCAATTTATATCACTATGGCCAGAACTTCCAACATCCCGTTTCAAAATTTCTACTGTAATGCTTCTTCTTGACCATCCTGAACGTGGCACTATTTTAATTTTGTTACTGGACAATGAAGAGAATAAAATATGATAAAAAATGAGTTAGCTTCAGAGGTGATATCTCTGCGGGGTTACTACATACTGTAAAGGCGGTACTCTGTAATTCCAAGGCTATAGGCAGAAATGGGAGTAGTCACAAAGAATTATAATTTGTACATACTGTATTTCCTATTTTTTTTTTTTTTTTTTTTTTTTTTAACTAGCATGATCAGTGCCTAAATTCTAATGTGCTGCAAGTTGGATAAAGTCTGCCAAATCTGTGCAGCAATATGCTGGGTAGTACCGAAATTCCCACCGGTCTCATTCATACAGGCAGGAGTTCAGGATGCTTAAATAAGAACAAAGAAAAGCACAAAGCTCAGTCTTTAAGTATCCTTCAGGTTTTTACTCATGCTCACAAAGTCTGCATATAAACAGGATTCAGTAGGCTATTAGCTAAAATAAGTAAGAAAAAATCAATGCCTCACTGCCATTATAGAGGCAGTGTTCATAGTGAACAGACTTTCAGCCTAGACATTACCTGCTGTTTGGGGAAATCATATTATTGTTGCCTTCACTCAAAACTTGGCTGTACTGCTTATGTCCATCATGGGGACTTTACTATTGTATTTCCTTTCATTACAGCAATTCAGATATGCCAGTACAGTTAGACTAAGCCTGAAATGCATTCTTAAAAATAAATAAACAATGCACAATGACAAGTACAATGAACTGGAAATATTGCAAGGCATCTAGAATACCCATAAAAAGTGTAAATTTCACTACAGAATGCGGGTGTGTACAACGTCTACTCGTTCGCATCAAAATTTAAACAGAGCTTGTTTAATTAGCAGCTCCTAGTAGAAAGGTTTCAGTCATTAACTCACAAATCAACCACTGTTTTTTACAATACAAAAAAAAGTTCAGTGCATGAACAACATCGTTTGCTAAAGGACAGTGTTTTTAAATGACAAAGATGTGAAGAGGGATAAGTTAAACAGCTTTTGATCAGATGCTCTACATCTTATATTGCCCAAGGTTTTCCATTTCATATTATTACATTCACCCCACTAGACAGAGCATGAAAAATTATAGGGGGGGTGATCAATCCCTTTACAAAAGTGAATTTAACTGGATATGACCCAACTTTTTCTTAAAAAAAAAAAGTAATTCAACTAAACATTCTTAGCAATCTTATTTACACTCATCTATTTTTTTGCATGTACCTCATGCTATGACTATCTCCTAGAAACAGCTGTAGCATATTAGCAGAGTACTCAATGCAGTTTACATAAAAACACAGGCCAATGTAGAACTGAAAACAAAAATGTTATTGTTCTGCTTTCCAACAATGCTGAAACTAATGGAACACAGAAAAAGCACGAGGATGCACCGCACTAAAATCTACGAGGCAATGCGTTACATAAGTACACTATGGGATGGATTTAAAAAAACAATGCAAGCTTGGTGTAGTGCACTACCTCAAGCAGATACAGGACATCTGATTTTGAAAAACTCTTCTCAGCTACTTACCCAAACTCATGGCCTCTATGCTGCTCAAAAATATTTATCTTCAAACTTTGCTCACACTTTTCATATCCTTTTCACTGTACTGTCACCTGTGCTTGTTACAACCACCTTACTTTTTCATAGGTGTCTACATTTTACAATTTCTGAATACTTTTGCTGTGTAATATAGTTACCACTTACTTGAATATCAATACTCATTTGTTTTCCTTATTTTTCTGTACTTTGTATATTTCACATTGTAATGTCTCTCAATGTAATTCCTATGGGCTCCCTCGGAAAATGGGCTTGGCCCAGTGGGTTAACCAGTCAACAAAATGTAATTAAATAAAATAAGTAAATAAAGATATGATGGTTCGCAGGCTCCTCAGACCATGTAGGCTAATGAGAAATACCGTAATACAATGTCCAATTCCAAAAAAGGTGCCAGGCATGCCATATTCTGAAGGCTTTGAAACTTTACTATGCCAAGGTAGGACTAGCCACCTGGTGGTGTGAACATTGCCTCTAGGTGATCATCATTGTTGATGTAACACCTCAACCTCTTGTTCTAAGGTTGGGGAGGGGGGGATGACAGCAACTGAATGCAAATGTCGACATAACATTTCTCATTCAAATGAATTGGATTTTATGACACAGCAAGTACATTATCAGGATTGTATTATAGGCACAACTACTGTTGTTTAACATGACTACAGGCCATACGCCCAGAGTACCAGTAGCAACAAATGGTGGGCGTTGTATTGCCACTAACATGGTTTTAGTTTGGGGCTGGGGAGGACCATGTAAGTAAAAATCTTTGAACATTAGGAATGGCTCCAAACTAACTTTTAAAGAAACCTGAGGTGTACTTTTGCAGTGCAGCCTCACAGCATGTGAACACTACACTCCATGCATAATGCTACATGCGTAACAGAGGATAATGAATGGATCTCTGCTTACAACATAGATCATGACTAGTCGCCAATCGTAACTTGCTTAATATATGTTTGAGACATGGATGCCAATAAATTTACCTCACGACCTCAACTCTCAAGGTGACTCTTGGCATCCATGTCGAGAACACATAATTCTAGCTTACAATCTGAGATCCAATCATACTTCATTGAAATGCATGAAGATTTGTCTGCTCCATGTACTAACTACAGAAAAAATTAAATTAAAAAAATGAGGTGTTTTGCTGGCTTTGAAAGCTGGTAATGCAGTTGGGAACTACATTATGTTTTTATGGATTCCTTGAATTTCCAAATACATTTTTAGTGAGTCTGATATAAACAGCAGACAGAAACAGAGTTGAAATTAACCCATTTCATGTTCTGCTGCTATTATTTATGCTGAAATATCAGTTGAATAACAGACTGGTTTAACGCTACTAAAGCACCAGATGAGATGCACAGGTGGTGTTTAACAATTGTTAAGCACAATTCTAAGTGTTAAGGTTGGGTCTTGCTCTATAGGAGCACTGTACCAGGATATCCTTTAACTGATATTTGAGTGCAATAATGGCACCCCATGCACTATAAAATTGTTTTACATTTTGAGAAATGGATGGCAAGAAAATCACCTTAAGAGCAAAGTGAAGCAAAACTCAAGAGGTGAATCCTTACATCCATTTTAAAAACATGTAACAACTTGGTTATAAACTGTAGAACCTAATCATAAATCTTGGTACAAATGACTCTTTCTGCTTTGTCTACTACAAGCTAGAAAGAAAATATCAGAACAAGAATAAAGTGTACAGCTTGTATTTTACACAGCTTTCAAAGCTGTAACACACACTGTTTCCTGCTGCTGTCTTTGACGCAGTCCTAAGTACATCTCCAGTCATGTAAAAGCTGTAGAACAATTCACGATACCACATACAAAGTGTGGTAGTATAAAGTGTTTTGCATTTTTTTTACAAGTTTTTAAAGACTTTATTTTTTCACTTCTGTTCCATAATGGTTGGTGTTGATTTTATAACATGAGACTAGAGCTTAACAGTGCCAAAAGGTGCTTAATAAAACTTTAAGTTCTCTCTCCTTTCAGTTCAGAGCATAAGTGCCAACATACTGGGTGCTCTCTACAGCTGTGGTGTTGACAAGTCATAAGAGACTCTTCTCCAGGTATGTTGTCACACTGGGGGAATTAGAGCTGGGATTTATGTAAACATTCCACAATGATATCCTAATCACTTTAAAATATGGCTGTATGCTCAAGGAATTCAGCATCTAAGTGGACAAGTTTAGAGTCTTAATGTCTTGGACTAACAACAAAAGGAAATGCATGGAGAATTACAAATACGCAGTACTTCCCCACCGGCTTCAGGACATCACATCCCTGTGCTTCCTATGCTCTTACAGGGATGTTATTAATGTAAGAAATTTCAGGATTACAAGAAAGCAAAAACAACATTTCTTTAACTTTTAGTTTTATAAGAATTTTTCAAGAAAACTATAATGAGCACTGTGCCCAATCATACACAAAAGCTATGTCCCAGAGAAAACTTTGTGCAATCATACACTAAAGCTATGTCCCAGAGAAAACTTTGTGCAATCATACACTAAAGCTATGTCCCAGAGAAAACTTTGTGCAATCATACACTAAAGCTATGTCCCAGAGAAAACTTTGTGCAATCATACACTAAAGCTATGTCCCAGAGGAAACTTTGTGCAATCATACACTAAAGCTACGTCCCAGAGAAAACTTTGTCCAATCATACACTAAAGCTATGTCCCAGAGAAAACTTTGTGCAATCATACACTAAAGCTATGTCCCAGAGAAAACTTTGTGCAATCATACACTAAAGCTATGTCCCAGAGAAAACTTTGTCCAATCATACACTAAAGCTATGTCCCAAAGAAAACTTTGTCCAATCATACACTAAAGCTATGTACCAGGGAAAAGGGGCTAAAATATAAAGCTCATTCATTTCTGTAACTTGCTTAAACTACATATACATACTTCAGGTCCCGGGCTCTGATCATTAACTGCCACTGCTACTACCTGAAGGAAGATCCTACAGTCTTGTTGCTGTAGAACATAAACGCATGCAATGACAGCCAAGCTGCAATCCTATTTGCTTTTTTTTTCTTCAAAGCAGCCTCCAATAGAAATTAACAGATGTTAGCTGATACGATAGAAGAAAATAACAAGAGAACTGGCAGCAGGAAAATGACTGCATCACCTTTCTTACAACACATTCTGGACACCAGTGGAGGAATTTTAGCCCAAAGAACTACCCCACTACTGTAGATGCACTAACTTCTTTTAAACATCTAAATGAAACAATCTGCTCTGCAAATTACTTTGTTTATGCAATGCTCAGTCAACACTTTATTCATTCCCCTGAAAAAGCGCTCACTAACAGTAAATAAAAAAGGTTACCAGAATATCAGCAGTACAGATGATCTCATTTGTGAAGTGCATAAGTAACATACAGCTTTACAAAGCTGAGTAACTTTGCTAATTAACTTAGCTATCAATGATTTAAGAACTTAACAGTGCAGTCACTGGTGAATGCAGTGCAAAACCATCACTTCGGTACAGATCACTGCTGCACATGTAACCATGTATGTAACGGTTTCTTTCCTAGTCTAGGAAACAGATGCAAGTATGCAAAGCTCATTTCTCAAACAAATGGCTCCCCCTACCCAAAAAAGGTATTAAAATACAAGTTAATACAATGGTCATCCCACAGACTAAGGATATGTGAACTGCAGGTGCTTGATGAGACAAAGTTCAATTGCTACATTAAAAACATGACTGAACGAAAGCATGCACAAGCTCCCTGCACTGCAAAAGTAACACTCAAGGAGGAAAGCTACTCTGAGGGTATCACCAGACTGTAGAAAATGTTAATGCATACCTCACACTCGACACAAAGATGTACATAAACTGCAGACAAAAAAATCAGTCATATCATAGAAAATTCTCAGATCACATACCCAAATCTACACCCCTTTCAAATCTAAGAATAAAGGTCTCGATGACAAGCTCAACAACATTGCATGTGTCAGACCAAATAAAGTATCAAGCTGTCTACCGGTCAGCCTGAAACATGACTTGTCTAATTTCAGATCAAACTCTACAGAAGGCACCAAGACCCTTCAAGAAGGCTTGCCACAAACAAATAGCTGGTGTCAAATCCATGGCCAAAAGGGCATAATTGCATCCATCAGCAAGCAAGATGTTCCCAGCAACTATCACATCAACAACAGTCCCTTGAAAACTGACCCAGTCTCGAGGAACCTGGGAACATACGTATACAATAAGTTATCAGATGACCTAACAATAGTCACAACATAGTGGAAGTCCTTCTTTATAACATAACTTATTAGCAAGGATATGGCATCCAAATTTAGGGAGGAGATCAATCCACTGCACTCATTAGGCCAATCATTGAATACAAATCCCCATTCAGCATGTACCTGTCCAAGTACCTGACTCAACTTGAGCAAAGTTTTCTCGCCAAGAAATGAAGGGATTCAATCACAGAAACTCATCTAACCATCTCAAAAGCTATATCCCTCTTCTCAGAGTCCTACAGGCTGCTAAGGAGATCTCTACCTCAAACACATAGCCACTACTGGCCTCATGCTTGCAGATCTTCTACACAACTACTGGATGTTAGCTGGGATGTTTGCAGGTATCTTAAACCTAGCTGATGGTCATAAACAGTAAAATCCTGTGTTTCTCTAGTCTAGTCAAGCAATCTACTTGTATGCTGTGATGATGTCATCACTAAAAAGGCCGAAACATGCATATCCACAGCAGCAATAAAGGAGAACACCAGACTAAGCATAACTCGTAACTATGAATACAAACAAAATTTACGTTATTTATACAGTGTTCTCCATTATACTGCGGTGGAGGTGCTGCGGTAGCGTTGTCGCCTCACAGTTAGACGTTGCCCATTCGATTCTCAGTTAGAGCATCTTCTGTGTGGCGACATGCGTGAATGGGCGTTCCTTCGTTGAAGGTTGTGCGTTAGGCCTGGCAAGCCAGCATGTAAAAAATCTACTGCCAATCATTAGCGGACTGGAGTTCTGCTGTGGCAACCCCTAACCGGGAAAAGCCGAAAGACACAAACAAACAAACAAAATAGTGTTCTCCATTACTATCACTTGAAATCATCAGCAGTGTGTTATAGCCGTTTTTCCGGAAGGCAAATAATACTGAATTAAATATATGAATCAATTGATTTAATGCCTAAAAGCTATACAATTTTAAACAGTTATATACTCCAGTGTTCTCAATTACAGACATATTAATTACAAATAATATTGTTTATATATTTGTTTAAATAATATGTTTTTATTAACATTATTTAATTTGATAATCAGTATTAAATATCACACACAGTTGAAAATTAGTACTTATCTGCTAAAAATATATTTCTTAAATCTTAGTTATATTATTTAAAACTGTCACTAGAATAAAATTTAATAAATAAGCATATAACAATTACAATATTATATTTTAAATAATAAGTATTTTAGATGTTTACACAGCGATAATACACCAGAAATCATGATTTAAAATGTTAGGACAGCAACGTGCATGTGCAAAACTATGCTTTTGCCATAAAATTTCAAACGTTACGAAAAAGCAGTTTCTCAATCCAGTGTTCTCCATTATCACCTCCACAGCTAGTGGTGTTTAGCTTTATTGGTATGAATGCACCCACAAAGACTTGGAAAGTAAAAAGAAAAAAAGCCATGGGCATTCAGAAGCCATGCAGCTAAAACACTCTATATCTTTAAGAGGTCATCTGCATACATCCCATGGGCCTCCATTAGAGGAGGCTTAAGGTATCACACAGTGAAAACTCTGGTTTGACTGTTTTTTTTTCCTTACAGTTTTTACTGAATGATCAATTATCTCACAAACCCATTAATTCACCTCTTCAAATGCTCAATATTCGATATCCAATACACAAGTACCCTTCATCCTGTAATGTATCCCCATTTTCATATGAAGATAGCTGGTTTAAAAATGTTTTTTTAATTAAGTTGCAGCTTTTTTCCCCACAGGCCTCCGCTGAAAAGGGGCTTTTGACTAATCCCAGTCAGACAAACCTTGTAAACAAAAGCAAAATAAATAAAATATAAAAGAAAGACAGATATATGAAATAACAGAAAAAAATACTTTCTTGTCCATTTTCAGCAAAATTAGGTGATGGAATGTCAAAAGACTAAAGGGCCCATGTTTGTACCATTAAACTGGCCTCTTCTGAAAAACGTGGGCTAGCTGCAAGATATATAACACAGAATTGCGTGAGTTCAGCTACATAATTCGCAATAAAGGAATTATCAACAGCACCCATTCTGTCAACTGCTCAGCACTAAACCCCAAACAATCAAAACCTTACAAAACTCCAAGATCCCACAACACTGGGGTAAACAAAATACTTCCAAACACCGATTTTCAACAATCTCCCTATTCAATATGGTCAGTTGGTGGGGTTGATCTTAATGCCTCAACCATTTGTCCACAGTGATAAATCAGCGGAGTGCCCTGGTTCCAAATAAGCAAAGGGATCTGTTTGAAATGTACTACTTTCTCATCTAATGAGTTACAGTTTGAATGCAAGTTTGTTAAGCAAAACAATACAGTATTATGTAGAGGCCCCATGAATAAAGTGAAGTGGAAGAAATGTCTCCAGCTCATCTGTGAAGAATGTGGGGCTATCTTTTACATCTGTAATATAGAACTGGTACTGACTGAGTGAAAACATACACATTCTGTTTGAACCACGTAATTTACTCATCCAGTACAGCTAATAAAAGGATATATGTTATTATAAAACTCTGATGATTTTTTTTTTCTGTTAATACCACATAATTTTCTTTATAAAATGTTTATCAAAACATTAGATGTAATGTTTGGCTTTAACAAATATCTTCCATTCTTCAAATAGGGGCCTCAGGAATTTTAAATATCCATCTCAACAAACTCAGACAGGAGCTCAGTTTAACGTCTGATCCAAAGCAGGGCAACACAATAGGTAACTGTCACTCGTCTGGTCAGGATAAAACAGACCAACATTCATGGGTTCTGTTCACGAAGCTTTACTACACGCAAACATATCAGAAATGGGGCTTTGTAACAAACTTATAAACAGACTGACTACTTCATTCATACATGTAAACACTCTGGCTGTTCTCTCAAAATGGCACTGCTGCCTACATGTGCTCTGTATTTATATGCATGTGCTACATCTAGAAATGCTTCTTAAAGGTACATGCACATGCTCTGATCTACATCCTCGCTCTTTGAGAAATAGTCCTTATATGAAATGACAGTATTCAGTGACATGCAGTTTACAGAAATGATCTTTTGATATGCAATTACATAGAACTATTTTTTCTGACATGCAATCATATAAAATTAGACACATATAAAACAATTATGTCCAAGCTGCTGTGTATTTTACACTAGGTCTGGAAATACGACCTGATCTTGCAACATAAAAGTCAGAACTGGATATAGCAACAGGGATCATCTTCAAGGAATGTTCAACTTTGGGGACATCATTAGGAATGGAAATGGATACTGCGACATGTTCTTCAGTATGAACATTGTCAGGATTGCTCTTGAGATCTAGAGTCTGTATCACAGGTACAATGCTGCAATATCATTTCTGATACAGGAAGAAGATGTCTGTGGTTTCCCCTGTATTCTATACCTTCAGATTCCACTAAGTAGGATCTTGGCTTGGTACATATACCTCTCACTTAACCAATTCGATCAAAGCCTTTCACCATTTGCATCTTCACGGTCTCTCCTTTTAACAGACAAAAAAATTTGCTCCTTTTACCACAGCTGGACTTCTGAGAATAATGGTTCTTAATAAGTTGGGCTTGGTACCAATACTAAAATCACTAAAGCAATCCAACAAACTAGAACTGATAGACAAGGCTGTTCTGGTTTGCCTAGATAGAAGTCTCTGAGTAGGCAAGCCTAGTTGGTTGTCATGGGGTATATTTCTGATACTGAGTAAATTCAAGAAGATGTCGGTATTGTCACGCTTTGACCTCTCCAGTAGTTGCTTTGCACTCTGTACTGCATTTTCAGCAAGGCCGGTAGACTGAGGATATTTCAAGACTGCTAGTAACATGGCTAAAGTCCCCAGTCTTTAGCAAATCTCTAAAACAATTGACTGGTAAACTAAGAACTATTGTCAGAAATAACTTTGTGTGGACTACCATGGACTGAGAAATGACGTTTCATCTTGATAATAACAGCACTGGACATTAGGTTAGGTAGCAAATCAATCTCAAACCAGTTTGAGTAAGAGTCTGCCAACACTAAGTAACACTGACTGTTCCACTCCAATATGTCAGTTGCTACTGTTGACCATGGTAGTTCAGGAATTTAGCTTAGTTGAAGTGGCTCTTTTTTGCAAATGCGGCTTAGTACTGTTGCACACTGAACAAGAAGAAAGCACTTTATCAATGTCTTTTGCTAGAGAAAGCCCTTCTTTTGACAGAATCAGAACTTGGGTGGCCATGATGTAAAATCTGAATGTATTCATGCTGTAAGAAGTAGGAACAATAACTTTTGGACCTTTGAAACTCACCTCTGTAAGGAAAGCAAGGTTGTACTTCTGGCGGTAGACAAGATTGCTTTGACAGCCATACTACACAAGTGGTTGAGCTTTTGCAAAAATTGGATCAGTCTTTGCATGATCTCCCAGCTCATCAAGTCTTGTGGTAGAAAAATTACACACTTCCATGACATCAGTCAAAATTCTCTGCATCAAGCTGTTCCGTAGTATTTCTGGGTGATCTGGATAAGGTATTAGCCAGATCAAGAAGTTTGCCCTTTGTAGAGACCATTTTGAAAATGTACTTTTGCAAATTTGAGCATCATTCTTTGTTGTCTTGCCAGAGCGGAATGCATAGGCTTCTTTAAAATAGTGACTAGAGGAGGCTGGTCAGTTTCTATCTGGATAGCTCGGCCATAGATATAATCCTGGAACTTCGAACATGCGAACACAACTGCCAAAAGTTCCTTCTCAATTTGAGCATAATATATCTCATTTTGGGTAAGATTTCTAGATGCACAGGCAATAGGTCTGCTCTCTTGAAGAATAACTGTAACAAGACTGAACTTTGAAGCATCACAGGAAAGAACTACTGGTTTGTGGACATCATAGTATCTTAATGGAGACGGGTTAGCAATTTGCTGTTTGAGGCTATCAAATGCTCTTTGGTGTTGTTCTAACCATGACCATGCAACATTTTTGCATGTCAGCTCTCTTAAAGATGCAGATAACTCACTAAAGTCAGGGATAAATTTGCCCAAATAGTTAACCATACCAAGGAAATGCTATAGAGCTTGGACACTGTCTGGAGCTGGCATTTCAAGAATGGCTGCTTGCTTAGAAGGATCTGGTCTCGCAAGCATGTACTGGTAAATAAACAACCTACATAACGAGATCAAATACAACACCATGGCTCACAAAAGATACCAAAGCTAAAATCAAAACTAGAAACGGAGCCTGGGCCAGCTGGAGAACAACTAAAGCCCCACTTGACCGTCTAAAATATCGTTAACTCAAGAATGATACAAAAAAAAAATCTTTTACTAGATAAAAAAAAGCTTCTACCAAAATTTCCTACAAAAACATCACAACAACCCTCAAAAGTTCTGGACAGGCTTAAATCAACTACTTTGTCCAGGTCATTCCACCACCTCAACCCCGACTAACTACACCCATAGTTCCCCAGAGACCATAGCTAGCACCTTTAATAAACTTTTTCACTGAAACAATCCAATCCCTAGCAAATCAACTAACCCCCTCTAACTTAAACCACACGGCTAAGCTACCCAATAAATCGCCCCAAATTTAGCTTCCATAGAATATCCACTAGTTTTATCAAAACACTAAAACCTAACACCCTCGCTGCTGACCTCCTCCCTGCAGAGTACCTACAAATAGCTGCAGATGCCATTGCATATCCCATATCTATCCTCATCAACAGAACCTTATCCAAAAACGCTATCCCCTCCTTCTGGAAAATATCTCATGTCATCCCACTCCATAAAAGGTGGTAGCTCCTCAGACATAACCAGCTATAGACTCATTGCCATTCTTTCCCCACTAGCTAAAATAATGGAGAAATGTGTACACAAGCAACTAATGCAATACCTTACACAGAATAACTTACTATCAAACTCCCAGCATGGTTTCAGGACATATCACAGCACCACCTCAGCCCTCCTTTCCTTTACTACTGCCATAAACCAAAACAGGAATGACAATAGGCTAACCTCCGCCCTCTTTCTTGACCTATCAAAAGCCTTTGACATGGTCAACCATGAACTTCTCATTCTTTCACTAAAATCTATTTCCCTCAACAAGTCTGCTATCCAGTGGTTCCAGTCCTACGTGACTAGTAGACAACAGGCGGTACTATGGCAGGGCAAACTCTCCAGCCAGCTACCTCTCACACTTGGTGTCCCTCAAGGGTCCATACTAGGTCCACTACTCTTCTCTATTTTTATCAACAACCTTCACACTGCTATCCCTAAAGCTACCTGCATTCAATATGCAGATGATTCCACTCTGATCTGCTCAGCCACCTCCCCATTTGAACTACAAACCTTAACCCAAAATACATTTAACACTATCGAGAACTGGCTCACCAACCAACGCCTACTTCTGAACCCCAATAAAACTAAACTTCTACTCTTCCCCCCCACTAGCAGATCTACCACACTTTCATTCTCTGTCACATCTAACAATGGTACCACTATTTTCCCAGATAAATCACACCAAACTGCTAAGGGGTTATCA
This sequence comes from Protopterus annectens, assembly GCF_019279795.1. Classification (NCBI taxonomy): domain Eukaryota; kingdom Metazoa; phylum Chordata; order Ceratodontiformes; family Protopteridae; genus Protopterus; species Protopterus annectens. The sequence goes on from NC_056739.1 coordinate 1,351,365,610, forward strand.
TAGACAATCTCAAATGTGGCCTACGGGTCAACAAAACCATACAGACCATCAGCAAGAAGCTTGATCACTGTATAGAAACAAGACATTTTTAACCCCACTGGCTAGGACTGCAACCGCCCGATCACACCTACTCTCTACTCTTTTATATGCCTCACCTGTACTCTCAAACCTGAACAAATCTGAACTAGGTAAGCTGCCCCCATAGCTACAATCATATTGCCAGATTTGTCAATGGCTCCACCTATAGAACCCACCACTGCCAGAACCTTAAACAACTAGAATGGCTAGAACTGTCCAGCTTGATTCAATCAACTCTTAATAGCGCACAAAATTTTGTACCACCCCGAGGATGCCCCCTCACTTAAAATTATTAAGCCATACAGCAACCTAAGATCCCTACAGTCAGCCGATAAACTACTGGTCCAAACCCACAAAGCTAATAACTCTGCTGGTGAATCCCTGTTTGCCAACTTCATTGGCAAAACCTGGAATAACTGCCAAACTATACAACCATACAATCCTCCAAAAGTCTCTTCAAAAAAAAAACTCAAACAATACTCAAACAGTATCTCATAGTGAATTGGCTATGCTCGTGTACCAACCCTGATTAAGTTATAAACTAAAAGCATATTCTGTAATTATCATAACTTGTTAACTACGTCACCAAGCTCTGCTTCCAATATGATGTCTCTTACTTTTAATTGTGTCGGTCCATGAGAATTGTGAGTCCCTACTAGGGAACACTACTAAGCCATTGTATATAATCACTTTGTTTTTATAATTGTTTGCTAACATCTGTGTAATCTATGTAAGTTGGTCTATGTGGAGCTTTTCTCCCCGGGCCTCCGCTGAAAATGGACATGTATCCAGTCGGACTATCCTGGTAAACAAATGTAAAATAAATAAATAAGTAACTTCTGGTTGTCTAAATTTGCACTTCCTAGGATTGAGTTTGAAATTCACTTCACGCAGTCTATCCAGAACATTCCTGAGGTTTCTGTCATGCTCTGCTTCACCATTACCTCCAACCAGTAAATCAACTATTAATGCACATGGGTAGGCTGAAAAAATTTGCTCTACTGCACATTGAAAAAGAGAGTTCATTGGCAGAATTTATTCCAAAAGGCATCCTGAGGAGTCTGTAGCTACCAAATGGGGTACTAAATGTACTCAGTGGTGAAGATTTGCAATCAAGCATTACTTGCCAAAATTAATTTTTTGCATCCAAGATAGAAAAAACAGTGGCATTTGGCATGAGTCTTGCAATCTCTTTGACTGTACATATAGGATGAGGTGGTCTTTTTAATGCTTTGTTCAAAGTCTCTTGGGTCAATGCATATTCTGATTTCATCTGAATTTTTCTTATGAGCAGCTGTAATAGAAGACACCCACTCAGTTGGTTCTGAGACAGGACAAATCACACCTTGCTGCACCATTCTAACTGGAACTTGACTTTGCACTGCATAGCTACTGGAACTCTTCTTGCTGGTCTGACCTCTAGGTCTACTTCCATGGAGTACACAACTAGAAGTCTGCCTAGCTTGTTGAACACATCAGTATAGAGAAAATTGCATCACTGAAGCTGGAACTGGGACATGTGCTTACATGATGGACGCCTTTAGTAAAAGGAAGCAGTTTCATTCTTAAACTGTAAGACCTAATAATGATTCCATGGGTCTTCGGACTACATAAAACTGCAAGCTGTAACTGTTTCCAGCCAAAAGCATGAAAGCACTACTGAACCTTCGGTTTGAATCTTTTCACCTCCATAAGCAACATGCTTTGCACAACTGCTCAAATTAAGTTGCTCACCAGCTCTTAGCAAATGTTTCTGCTGACATTAGATTACACTTTGAACCAGTGTCTACTTTGAGCTCTGTGAGTTTACCATTGATCAGGACAGTACAAAATACTTCATTCTTTGCTAACAAAATCTACTGCTTTAACCTTTTCACCGACCACTGACATATCATCTACATGGAAAGTAGGGTTGCAACTCTTTATATGATCAACTTGTTTTCTTGAGTGACCTTTCTTAATAACTGAATGAGGCTTGCTTGATTTACACAACTTTTGAAAATGATTCCATTTTTTTTTTTACACTTGTGGCACTGTTGACCAAATGCTAAGCACTTCTCTCTTTTAGACTCATGGTTGGCTCCGCAATTACGTGTCAGTTAACAATAAGACTTGACTTTGGTTTTACTGACTCACTCGTATACTGTACTGAGCATGCTCCTTTTGCTGAAAAAGTCTTGGAACATGATAGCAAGCTCTGGGATTTCCTTGCCACACCCACAGGGGTTGCTGCTGCCATGTGATTAGGCCTGTTTCTATTTGCCACATGTTGCATGATATCTATGCTGTAGAGGCTGCTGAAACCATGCTCTTACCACTTGTAAGCATTCTTGTGTGTATTTCTGTGAGTTCATGGATTTGACAAATCTCTAGGGCTTGCTTAATGTTAAACCTCTGTCACGAAGCAAGATCTTTCTCACTGCAGCACTATTAACACCACACACAAGCTTGTCCTTTATTGACTCATCTTTCAGGTCACCAAATCTGCACGTTTTAGTTTTATTTCTCAAGTCAGTGATACAAGCTGCAAAAGTTTCACTTGGCTTTTGGTCTCTTGTATAAAATAAGTGTAACATTTGTCTGGGGGTTGCATACTTATATAAATTTACATTTTTAAGCACTCGGAATCTTCCCTTAATTCAGTCAGTACGACAATAGGACTGTTTGCCCCTTCTCCTGTATATACTTCTGGTGCCTACACAAATGAATGCTCTCTTTCAATAGCTTCTAACCCAGCTAAGTTAAGCAAAATGAATGCCCTTGTATATGCATCTTTATCAGAAAAAGCTGCTTGTATGAAAATACTGTATTCCTTCTCGAATACTCTCCAGTTCTCTGCTATATTATAATCAAACACAAGTGGACTTGGTCTGCGAAATGCCTCTGCCTTATCAACACACAGTAGTGAAGGTGCTTGAAATCATGTATGAACATAGACACATGTAATTATGCCCAGTAGCACAACAAACTCTTTCAAATAATTGTACTTTGCCAAAAAGTCTCTGTAGCACAATAACACTTTAAAATCACTGTACTTTGTGAAAACGCTCCTTATTAGTGCAAGAAATACCTTTCAGAATGGCTGTACTTTGCAAAATAACTGCACACTGTAAGAAACACTCTGAAATGGCAGCACTCTGCAAATAAATGCACACAGCACAAGAAACTTTTCAAAATGGCTGTACTTTGATTGCACTTTGCAATATAACTGTACTTTGCACACAGCAAACTCTTTGAAATAATTGCACCATAATAAAGCAAACACTCTGCAAACCCTCTGCATACTCAGATACTTCAAACTCTAGTTATGCTTTGAATGGCTTTGGTCAATATGAAATAGTAGTTTGTGCCCAAACCTGGTCTTTTACTATAAAACATGCAGTCACCTTGCTCTTTAAGCTCAAATTGCTCTTTTATTGTACTCTTTATGCCCTCAATCTCTTATGCTCATTATACTTTTCTTGTGCCAGTTTTACTTTAAACATGCTCATTATGCAAACCAAAGATAATTCTGAGCCCTATATGAATAGTTTTTTTCTGGGTTTATCAAATATTGTGATTTTGAACATTTTGTTTAATAATGCGGTTTGTGACTTTCGTTTGCTTAATAATATGTTTTTGTGCTACTAGTTTAATTAATAATGCGTTTTGTGCCTTAAAAACACAGCATTTCACTTTAGTTGCCAAATAAATCATTTGTGCAGTTTCCTTTACTTTTAGCTCGTTTCTGGCCCTTTTTTGTCTGTGGTCTGTTTCACCCAACCTGCTTAATGTGCCTTCACCTTCAACTCTGCACCTCATGGCTCAGTGGAGTTGCTCTTCTAATCCCGGTTCTGACACCATGTAAGTCGTCTGGTCAGGATAAAACAGATGAACATTCATTGGTTCTGTTCAAGCAGCTTTATTACACGCAAACATCAGAAATGAAGCTTTGTAATTTAAACTTAAATAAACTTATAAACTGACTACTGCACTCGTACATGTTAACACTCTGGTAGTTCTCTCAAAACGGACTGCTGCCTGCACCTGCTCTGTATTTACATGCACGTGCTACATCTGGAAATGCTTCTTAAAGGTATATACACAAGTTCTGATCTACAATAACTCTGCCCACCCCTCCTTTAACTTTACACTGTAGTGTCAGTGCTAGAACACAAACCCAAGTGCCTAGTACAGGGGCAGAAATCAAAGCCTTCTGATCTTCTGCCAAAGATAAATGTACCATCTGCTAAGCTAGCCAATACTGGTGCAGTATGAATAGCAACTCTGAAGTTTAAGACAAAGATATCCCCCATTTAGGAGATACTTGCACCCTCACCAGCATCTCTGCAATGAGAGTGTTTTTGTTTTCTTTTAACTCCTTGGATCAAAAAGTATACAAAAAAGATGTACACACTTACATCCATAAAGCATGTCAAAAGTCAAATACTGTTGCTGAACATGTGAACACACAGCCATTATGACAGACACAGTGAACAGTGAAAAGGTACAAGTTAGTAAGCTCATCAAGACATTTTGTAAATTTAAGTTTCTCTGTGATACTAAAATAGGATTTAAAGACATATTTTTGGCATTGGGTGGATAACTACAAATCTCATACAAAAAACTGGCAACCTATTTTTAAAACACAATCCAAAAAACTGTCTTGAATCCTAACTTCCCTGAGACAGATGGAAAATGTTGACATCTCTCTCATCTTTTCTCAACAAGCTTTAAGTCCGGTATGACTGTTTTTTGTGGGTTACCTGACTTGCATCTGTATCCTAATTATCCAAATGTATAACCAGGCTGCACTATGTCACATGATGCTCATTCAAAAAAAGTTAGTCTAATTTTTTTTTTTTTGCACCATTTCTGGGAGACTTTGTTAATTCCATCTGAAAATTAAAGTAACTTCTCAAATATAAATTTATAAGGAAACAAAAAAAGCTCCAGACGATAGGGCTAAGTAAGTACTCCATCTGTGCCTTAGCCCACAGGATGTCTGTGATCTCAGCAAAAGCCCTGACTTCATGTAAATCTGAAAGAAGAGAAAAAATAAGCCTAATCACTTTGTGAATCAATTACTGAAGACAGACAACACTGCAGCCATATTCTGCAGAAAGTCCACATCGCTATGCCTAGAAATAAAAGAATATGTCAGACTGCAATATAGTATTTATTTGCCTTATCCAAATTCCTAGGCTAAAACTACACATTATAAGCATACTTGTTAATCAAAAAGCAGAAAGACATGGCTAGAAGAATTTCAGGCAAAATGAGTGGCTTGTCATGTGCAGTAACACGTCATGTTACTCAAACGAAAATCCCCAGCTTTCATTTGTTTGATACAAGTTCCCTGTTAAAAGATGTTCTGTATATTAACTGAAAAGACAAGTTACTATATTTGTTCCCACATCCCCTACAATAACAATATTTTTCGAAATAGGTCTGAGTGCTGCAAAATTGATTTTCACTGTTCAGAAGTGCCTCCAAAAAACCTTAGACTCCTTTCCTCCTTCAGCAGTTAAGGGGCAGCAACTTCAACTGAAGAGTGGGACAAAATCCATAAGAAACAGTAAGTCAGAAATTCTATCTAGACCCTTGTCTTTAATATCACATCTTATATGCATGGAACTTATACCTCAAGGACCTCTTCCAACAGGTCATAACATTTTAAGCATACACCAGAAAACAATCTATTAAATCTTTTCAAACTATGAAGAGAAATAACTCTATAGGTTTAGTGCAGTAAGAAACTCTTCTTGAAGTCACTAGTAACAGTATAATTGAATTTGAGAAGTCTGTACAGTAGTACCAGCATCTACTATAAACATGCTCATTGCAATGCATTCTGTCCATCGGTCATTCACTAATGAGTTTCCATCTGACTACTTTGCTTATTACTAGAACAGCTTCTGTAAGAAGCCTCTGCACGCATAGTAACTATCCTTTTCGTTTTGGCAAATGGATTTACTATTTGTTAACATTGTCAATAGGGTGATCCTACCAGACTTTTGTTCAGCTACAAACCATGCCACACACAATATAAAAATATTAACATGTGCCACTGTTTCACAAGATAATCATCCAATAAAATTGAACATAAAGAAACAGGACTCTAAATGATTATCTGTGTTCCACCTAGTGTGTCCAACTTATCTGAACCCTTAATCAATGCTAACATGAACTTTAGTCATGGCAAGCTTTGTTTGTGGTAGATAAGACGTCAGTGAATCAAACTGGATGAGCTACATCACATCTCATAAAGACAAAGGCAAACACTAGAAAAGCAAACAAGTTGCTCTATGAAAACTTCAGAGTTACAGACAGATTAATGCACTACAGTGCCCGGGTTTCCCCAGTGTATTTCTCTTAAGGAGAGAGCAGGATCTTCTCCGGATGGCAAAAGCAATTTCTCTCATCATACTTGCCAAACAAAGTTCACATGAACAGGAATTTATCAGGCAAGACACACTTCCCCCTATGCTTTGCTTTTATGAGCACTTGAAGGACATTTCTGATTTAATGTCCTGCTCTTCCTTTTCTTTCTTTAAACAAAAATGTGCACACAGCCCACTCACTGTGATGCATCACTATCGGCATTCTGTACTATTGCTGATGCAGTACACTCCTGGGCACCTATAAGCCTGTCATCTAAAGTAATATTTTTTAAACCCACGGTTGCTGGTAGATGTCAATAATGGGTAAAGTTTTATGAGAAGTCAAATCAAAAGTAATGTTCTTCCCTCCTGCTACTTGAGTTACTACTAGTAATGTACTGCTTTTCCCTGTATAAATATGCAAGTGTGTGCATTCACTTTCTGATCTTTAGTGGAAACTGAACAATTATATTATTTTATTGGGGTATATTTAAAATGATAAACATAAATGTACATTACAATGTAATTATTTTTCTTTGTTAAATGAAGACCGACTGTGTTGAAATTCAAGACCTGTTTTCAGAGGCAGCCCAGTGGGAAAAGCTTCCAACAATTTCAACACCAAGTACAATATATTACATTAACAGCAAGAAATTATTTTAATATTGTTAACAGAAAACATATTAAGTAATCATCAAAAAACTATTTACAACATGAATTTTCGTAAGTAGGAAGATATCTGTGGAGTGATTTATGAAGCAGAAACATTCTATAGTTAAATGCTGAAAGTGAAATGTGAAAAATATATGGCTTTGTATTAGAACATTACCCCACCACGACTTTCGTGCAGGAATGGGCGTGGCCTACATGACTGACAGGGCTGAGTGACAAGCTATGCAGATTATAAAGTAACATGGTTCATAGGTAGGTACTAGGCTACTGGCCCTAGGGCCTACATAAGTCTAGCCAAAAAGGTACTCTGGCTTTCTCCACCCAAGAAAATTATTTTCCTGTGCCCCTGTCGAGCAGAGCCACAGAGGTGATCCCTGGGGTGAATTTCCTATTTCCCATCCAATCATCAAGATTTTTCTTTAAGAGTGCTAATGAGGAGCTTTGTTAGATATAGATAGGTAATTTGTTCCGGAGTATGGGAAGTCTCTGGGACAGGAATCTATCCCTCCAGCATGTTCTGTTTATTGTGGTGACAAGGTTTAGGTTCCTCGAGCGCGTAGCTCGGAGGGATTGGGATTTCTTTAAGTGAAACATGTCCATCAGCTCTGGGTTTGACACAGCTTTGTATGTTAGGCACAGATCGCCTCTGAGTAGGCGATATGCAATGGAGTAAACCTGGAGTTTTTTGAGACAGTCTGCGTAGGGCATCTGTTTGAGACTGGTAATCCTCTTTATAGATTCATAGATTTTTAGATTCATAGGTTAGAACTAGGCTAACTGCCCTTGTGAGCCAATTTCAAGCCTAACCAATTACCCCATGTGACAATCAAACCCTGCACCTTGTGTCTGTAAGGTAAACACATTAACCATTATCCCATCCTCTCACCTTTGTGAGGTATGTCTGCGGCCTTTCCAGTTGTTTCAGATGCCTTGTGAGGTACATACCAAAAGGGGCATTGTTCTCTATAATGGGTCTAATGAGTGACGAGTAGAGGGGAACAATTACCTTTTTTTTTTCCTGGATGAGAAACCTTTTGTGATGAGATGTGCCACGTAGAAGGATTTCTTGACTACTGTGGCGATGTGATGTGATCAAAAGAGAGACTACTGTCCACCTGTGTTCCAAGGTCTCAATCACACTTTCGGTGTTAAGTAGACTACCACCTATGTGATAGCTCATGGGAATAATCGTTATTGAAATATTTTATGTGAATGTTTATCTTGGTTACTGCTTATTTACCCATTCATTTATTCTTATCAATATATATTGGCATATTTTTTAGAAGTCTGAAATATTATTAACATATATTTCTTAGAAGTCTGAAACATCAAACTGTGCATATATGTTTTATATATTTTTAGAAGTCTGAAACATTATAAATGTGTATAAACTTTTAAATTATAAATATATACATATTTTTATTATAAGCATGCAGTGTAAAAGTTTAGGTCAAAATAGTTTATTTTGTGTTATAGGGATGTATGTCATAAATATTCTTTGACATAGTATCTTTTATAATAGTTAACTCACTTTCTTATAGTAGTATAGCTTTAAGGACAAAATGATGTAATGACTGTGATTGGTTAAAGCTTATTTGAATTCCTATATACAAGGAAATTTATCAGCATACAAACTGTTTTTTTGATCTGAAGAAGCTTTTTAGCGAAAGCGCTAATCATTTGTACAAATAAATTTTATTAGTTTTATATCAACGAGAGACTGCCTGGTTGCTTCGTTTTACTACTTCATTTTTATGCTGTTCATTTTTATTTGGCAAACGGAGCATTTGTCAAGTTGGCTAACAGCTAATTTTATCTTTCTTATAATTATCGTGACCTTCATTGCTGTTCTAACCTACTTGGACAAGGCTATGGAATTAACTGGAGCTATTGAACTGGATTACAATCCAAAAAAAGGAAACAATTCTATGGAACTACTTCGTAAAAGATTTATACAACATTTGTCCTGTGGGAAGAGTGCACTTTGGCAATTCGAACTGAGTCCATCAGCAGACGACGTCGGAGAAGCGACAGGTGATTTAGAACGTCTACAACAGTTAATGGATGATATTGAAAGGGATTTCTTTAAGCTAAAGAGACTAGAAGCACAGCGACATAATTTCCAGTATTGTCTGGAAAAGAAGATAGTTCCGCGTGGCTTGCGAGTCTTCAACATGCCGACACAAGGAGCTTACTATCCGGAACTATTAACCCGATGGCAGCAACTTAACCTCGAGCAGCAAGTACTTAACATTACTTGTCGAGTTTTTTGAACCCGTGGAAATAAAACTGATTGACAATATAAAAGACAAGCAAGAACTGCTATTTAACAACTTTCCTTCTAGTTTAATAGACCCGCTTTTCGAAAGTCTACTTGATAGTGTTGCAGCTTTCGAACGTAAGCTTTTACAGCAAAAAAAAATAAAATTATAAAGGGACATGAATGATTTTCGACTGGGTCACGTCCTTATGTGGCCGAGACAAGGCCAAAATGCTGAGACTTTGAATAAAAAAGAAACTTTGGTTGGTAATCAAACTAACAATGTGAATAGAAGTAGAAATGAACGAGAGCCAGTTAATTTTAATATTCAAGCTGAAAATAGTATGTGTAATAGTTCCACAAGTAGAGGAAAAAGTAGTGTATATAGTAGATGAACATGACAAACAGAATGCTGAGATTGTTACTTCTGATAACACTTCTAATTTTGAATGTGAAATGTTAAATGAATCTAGTGGTGTCAATAAACAAGATAAACTGGGGATACATCAGGAGAATTTATATCCAAAAGTAACAGTAACAAAATCTCCATTAAAGACATTAGAACTACAACCAGTAGTAAGACCCAAGACAAAAGCAAATATACCTAGTACATTATCCACAATTATTAGTGAAAATATTTATTTTCCGTTACCAATAAGAACAGAAAAAGGAAGGAGGAGGACACGTTTCATGAGTCGGGGACGTCAAAAAAGGAAATATTCGGGAGAATATACCCCAAATCAAACACTCAAAAAAATGTGGGGGAAGGGTATGAGTCATTACTGCTCAATATTTCTTTCTGTACACTTTCTTTAAGAAGAGAATGTACTTCTGAAGGGCCTAAATTTTATTCCAAGTACTAAGAGCAAATTGACAGATACCATATTAGATTTAAAAGTTTTTTGTAGAAATATTATGCTAAAGTATTTATATGATGGTTCTGAACACACCAATATGTCTATTATAAGAAACCCTGAGGAAAGGCTTAAGAAGTTAAGTAATTTTGTTCCACTGAATCATCTACTGGTGGATGCCTACATGAAAATAACGGAGGAAGAGCTGTTTAAATACTATGAGCATGATTTTAATCATCAAAGAAATATCCAGCATAATTTGAATTATAAGGAAAGAATAACATTAAAAAAAGTTACAAACTAATGACTCTATAACGATAAAACCTGCAGATAAAGGAGGTCTCGTAGTTATGGATACATTGCACTATGTAACATCAATGGATATGATGCTAAATGATGATAAATTTTATAAAAGAATTACATCAGAAGATGTGCATAAAATAATTATATATGTTATGAATACCCTATTTGATATACATAGAGGAGGAATTATTACAAAAGAAACTTTATACTATTTATTAGTAAAGGATCCCCTTATTCCTATTATACAGGGCCACCTTTACAAAAATCCTATGTATCCACCAATGAGACCAATAGTAGCAGGTGGAGATCGGCTCACTGAGCATTTATCAGTCTATATAGAAAAACATCTAAGACCAGTAGTAAATATGAATGAATATGTCCTTAGAGACTCAAAACATTTCTTGATAGATCTATATGATAATTTAAATAAACAAAAAATATAGAAGTAGTATTAGTAACGCTTGATGTTCAATCACTTTTCACAGTTATACCCAATAAAATGGGAATACAATATGTACATCAGTACATGTCTGTACATAGTGAGTTATCAACAAAACAAATAGATTTAATTACTTGTTTTCTTGAATTAGTTCTGGAAAATAATTTGTTTATATTTAATGAAAAATTATTTATTCAATGTGAAGGTGTAGCTATGGGAACCCCATGCGCCAACAGTTATGCAAACATGTATTTGGCGCAATGGGAAGAAACCATATTGTTTAAATTAAAAGAATTTAAAAACACGTCATTTTTTATCGGTGTTTTGTTGATGATCTATTCATGTTATGGAGAGGTACTTACAATGAACTAGATCTGTTTTACAATAGAATAAATAACTTAACAGAATGTTTAAAATTTACAATGAATAGATCCATGCATAAAATTGAATATTTGGATCTTTACATAGAAAAGTTAAACTATGGACTTATTAACACAGGTTTGTGTCTTTTGGCTTTTCCCGGTTAGGGGTCGCCACAGCGGAACTCCGGTCCGCTAATGATTGGCAGTTGATTTTTACATACCGGCTTGCCAGGCCTGATGCACAACCTTCAACGAAGGTACGCCCATTCACGCATGTCTCCACGCAGAAGAAGCTCTAGCTGAGAATCGAACCAGACAGCGTCATACTGTGAGGCGACAACGCTACCGCAGCACCACCACCGCGGCTGGACTTATTAGCACAGGTATTTTTTTGGAAATCTAGTTATCCTAACTCTCTACTATTAAGATCTAGTATGCATCCCAGATATATTTTTAAAAACTTGATGAGGGGACAAGGAATGAGAACATCAAGATTGAATAAGCTAGAAGAATGCTTTGATAAGGAAATTAATGACTTGAATAATAAACTCTTGTGTAGAGGGTATACACAAGAGGAAATTTCAAGCAATTTACAAGATATTCCTGCTTTACACAAAAATATAGCAGCCCCATATTTTGGACCAGTAGTAGATAAGAATCCACATGTAACATTAGATAAACCAATTATTACTAAGATTCCAATGTATTATACGTCAGATAATAGTAAGTTAATAAAGATATTTAATAAGAACTGGTCAATTTTACAGGTGGATCTAAAAATTCAAAAGTTAGTGGGTGAAAGACCCTATTTCTTGTATAAAAATAGAAAAAAATTTAGAGAGACTTATGTTATCAGCAAAATAAAAACCATGATGAAGAAGAATGGTCCACTACTTCATGTGGCAGTTGCAACTTCTGTGAATATATTGATACCTCTACAACTTTTTTCCATCCTGATTCACAGAAAGAATTTATTATGAAGGCCAAAGCAACATGTAGAACATGTAATTTAGTGTATTTAGCTGAGTGTCAAACCTGTCATTCTTTTTATGTAGGTAAGACAAACAGACAGTTTAAAGACAGAATAAGAGAACATGTATATCACATCAAGAAAGGTTCTGAACATAATGCACTAGCTAAACATGTCCTACGATTAGGAGACACACATACATTCACTGTCAGAGCATTAGAGGTTATTCCTACTAGCATGCGACAAGGATATATTAAGAATCACACAGAATATAGAAAGAATAATTGGATAATTATATTAAGAGCCGATAGAGGTAGTGGTTTAAATGAACGGGCCACAATCAAACCGCTATTAAATAAGCATATAAATATAAAATGAAGATAGTGTAGTTATCGATTAGTTATTATTTTTTATTATTTTTCATTTTTTATTTCTACTTTAAATAATATTCTGTTATTTGAATAAATTATTTCATACAGATATACTGCTTTATATGTACTTCACATATTAATGTCTAAAAACCCATATACCAATATATTGGTTAAAATACATCTGTTATAAAGGGTTTAAGACAGATATGGGAATAATTGTTATTGAAATATTTTTATGTGAATGTTTATCTTGGTTACTGCTTATTTACCCATTCATTTATTCTTATCAATATATATTGGCATATTTTTAAAAGTCTGAAATATTATTAACATATATTTCTTAGAAGTCTGAAACATCAAAAATGTGTATATATATTTTATATATTTTTAGAAGTCTGAAACATTATGTGTATAAACTTTTAAATTATAAATATATACATATTTTTATTATATGCATGCAGTATAAACGTTTAGGTCAAAATATTTTATTTTGTGTTATAGGGATGTATGTCATAAATATTCTTTGACATGGTATATTTTACAATAGTTAACTCACTTTCTCATAGTAGTATAACTTTAAGGACAAAATGATGTAATGACTGTGATTGGTTAAAGCTTATTTGAATTACTATATATAAAGAAATGTATCAGCATACAAACTGTTTTTTTATCTGAAGAAGCTTTTTAGCAAAAGCGCTATTCATTTGTACAAATACATTTTATTAGTTTTATATCAACGAAGAGACTGCCTGGTTGCTTCGTTTTACTACCTCATTTTTATGCTGTTCATTATTATTTATTAAGAGTAAGTCATCACTTTTTTTCATATGTCACCAGTTTTAGCATGGATTAAGAGGTAGAAAGCTAAAATCTTGAGTCAAAAATTAAGACGTCCTTTAAATAGGGAGAGTTGACATATGCATACCACTCAGGTGTACCTCATTACAAGTAATGTTCCTTATTTTCAATCTTTAAAAAAATGAAGTAACACCTTTGCAGGTGTGCCATGAGCTGCCTGATAAGTTAATTAAAGGCTCCATATTCTCCCCCCTCATTTATTTCACATAAGTCAATGTTCCACATTTTAGTTCAGTTATTAAAAAAAAATTAAACTCCTTTACATAAGGTGTAATATGAGTATATATGACTTTATGTAGTGCCTGTTAAACATGTCATTATTGTGCTTATTAAATGCTCTGTTTTTAATTCTACTGTTTCTGCTACATGACACGGATTTACCGTTGTATTTGCATTGCCTGTCAAACGCGGCGGGCACGCCCATTCTTGCGCGAACTCAGTTGTGGGTTAATACACTTCAATTTCGCCGTTCAGATACGTCAGTATATGTAACAGCTGCATTACTTGATCATTATAGTGTGGAATATTACAGCAACCGACGTCGGTTATTGCTATAATACACAATCTAAGTGCATTTGACAAGTCCTTTAAATGGCAACTACAAACTGTTTCATTGCACAAGAAACACAGAAATCTGATCATCAGAGCAATCTAGAGCATTTGATTATGCGCAATTAAGATTACTATAGATACATTTCAAACGTCTGTAGACTCATAGGCGTGTAGTAGGCTAACAACCACTAGGGTCTTTTTAAACCTAGCCATGCATCTCAAATCTCTGACAAATCTGTAAAATTGCTAATGCATAAGCTACATGATAGCATGCTATCGAGATTGTCATACTATTTTATAACAAGGAAAACTGATCAATATAACTAGCCAGTACCTTCTGATTCAAAGCATAGTACGCTTACAAAATACAGACAGTGAACGGGTAAATTAAGAATAAAAGGGAAAATTAACGACATGCCATTACACTACCACAACTTTTATGCTTTGTGTTCGGTAGCTGAAGCGGAGGGTCACACAGTTTCAACTTTGAAGGTTTATTATAACGCTACAGTGGGAGCAAAGTCATAATATCCAACTAACAGAATATAGGGCAAAACAGTTTATAATGCACGTTAAAGTGCTACATAATGTTACTGACGCACGACTAACGTTAAAAAGCATTTTAGTATACAATATGAACAAACATATACGACTGTAAAATCAAACTTAAAACATATACGACTGTAAAATCAAACTTAAAACAGTAAAATGCAACAAAGTGAAGGTGCCTACATCATGTCTGTAGGCTGCCCTGAAAAGTCTCCTGTACATTTGGATCCAAATCAAAAACAGTCTACTTGGGCACAATACAAAAATCGGGACTAGTTTAGAATGCTTTCGCACACAAAAGAGTGAAGGAGAAGGTAAAAAGTCAGTTTGTCACATAATTCTAAGTTTACAAACTACCAATCACTGATTGTCAATCAGTACGGATTTTAGAAACAATGGTTAAAATGGGCATTACAGCCAAGAAGCTTCTTCAAAACTGCAACTTAAAAAATGTTAAACGTAAATCCTAAAACACAGATTAAATTTACTGGTACCTCGCTTTACTGTAGAATTTCATGATAAAAATAATGAGATTAATAATGCCGGTTAATGGGCCATGCACACAATTAGATTGTTCCCTTTCTCAGATCTCATTTGCTTGTGTGACCTTGACAAGTACTTATTCAGCTTCGACCAAGGAAATGTAGTTTTGCAGCTCGCTCGGGACAGGAGCCAGTCAAGCAGGTAATAATTTAAAACAGTCAACTACCTGTGCTGCGAGCACCAAATATTAATTAAAAAAACTTCTAAAACTAGCTTGAACTCCAAGTATTGTACTATTGGCATTGTCTAATTTTGTTAATTTGCTTTAGAGATTGTGGGGAAAACTGCAGATAGTTAATATAAACTGTCAATAAGCTTTTTGCTATAATCGTGGGTATAATACCCTCAGTGTCTAGATACATGTGGCTAGGGGGCAAACAAGTCTGTTAGCCAACAGTGAGTGCTACCAATGACTTTTATAGGACGTGTACCAATGAGCTTGTCCGATTAAGTAGTTAAATAAGAATACGTGTACTTTAATATCCATTTGCAAAAGGATTACAGCAATGTGCATAACTCATGCCGATCAGTACCTGTTGATTATTCAGGAATAAACATTTAGCAGCTGAAGTCCGCAGGTGGTTGCTAGCTTTGACTACCATGGAAGCTGCCATCTTGAACCGGAAGTTAGCATAAAAAGAGCCACGTGAGCATGTGAAAATCGCAAGACCGCTTCGTATTCTAAATTCCCTTAACAGGTCAAACTGATAACAATTCTGTTTTGAAATGGGTAGAAGTAACAACTGGTTTCTATATGCGAAGCTGGCAACGCCCCTTGATTTTCTGGGCAGGAAGAAGTAAAGTCCACTTGCGCGTTTGCTGGTTTAATTAGGGCAATGTGTCATTGCTTACCGAGTTATTTTTCTCTTAACTTATTATCAGACGTTGCATATTTATAATTGGTTCTTTTCTAGCATGTACACCATAACATAAGTGAGTTGAATTAGCTTTTGGCGTTGCAGCTTATATTTGTACCCATTTTGGATTACTTAGCCGGGCACCCGTGATTATGGCAGTCCATTTATGTGTATCAATGTTAGCTATACCGACGTACGTATTAAGTAATCACTCAAACACCTTGTAAACCACGTATACAAACTGCTCAACTTCAAACGAGTGAACTGTGCTTGTTGCATTACCAGTTCTGTGCAGACATCTCAACCTCTTAACGCAAGAAATCTGAACAAAGCCTAAAATAGTGTGGTGGGGGTATATATTGCTCTTGTAAACTTAGAAAGCTGCTAGACTAACGTGTTAGCATACATTTTCTGAAGGATATTAAGTCTGCAGCTCAAATATGTTATTATTTGCTCATTTTTACTGACTTCAACCCTCCCTGATTTGCCAGAAAACCACAGATTTTATGAGAAACAGACCAAATATTTGAGGCAAAAATTTAGACATTCTGCAAAAATCTGTACAGTTGAGAGGTAAATCAGTTAAAGATATTGTATTATAACGTGCTGAATATATGCATTCGGGAGCGACCTTAGGTCAGCTGGTACCCTAGGCAAAAGGGCTCCATGGTGCCCCCTACCACAGCATCTGGTACCCCCATTCTGGTCTACCTACACCAAATAAGTACTGGAAAAGCGCCCCTGCTACAGCGGCGCCCTAGGCAGCCGCCTAGTTGGCCTATGCCTTAGGCTGGTTGCATTGCATTTTAGCACTGACAGTAAAACAATCACAGCAAAGAGCTTCTCAGAAAGAGGAACACTGTCTTATTTTACCCATAAGAGGCTCTTCCTATACCAGACCCTATATAGTTAGTGTTACAATTTTGGCTCTTAGTAATGAGGTACCAGCTGAAGCAAAACCCAATTAATCAAAGTCCTATCTAGATGCAGTTGAAGTCAATGACATAAAGATGTGAATTAATAACACACAAGCATTCACAAGTTTTCTCTCATGTAGCCAGAGCAGTGCTCAAGCTTGAAGAATCAGATCCTTTTTACATTTGATATGTATAAATTATTAGTAAAATTGGCTCATCCTTCCCTCTCCCTGTAATATGTAGAATGACCACAATGAGTTAGTTTTTGTATTTTGTTCAAATTCCAGGCCAGAAGGACAGTTACAGAATCAGTTTTTGCTGACTTATGCATTGAGGTGTTTTCTCTTGTATCATAAGCAAAAGATGCTTGAAATGTTTGTTTAATGTTTACTATGACAGAGGTATCGCTTGTGCATGATAAGCAAAAGAAGCAAGCATTTCATGTTTAACCTAAAATGATTTCTTCTTCTGTCAAAATCTGACCACTGAGCTCCCAGAAGGAAATAGATGTATAATTACCTAAGTTACAAGCTAGGTTATGACCAGGTCATCTCAATCTCACACTTTAATTTACAGAAGTATAGAATACTTAACAGTTTTATTTTACTTTTGCATCACAGTATTTTTGATTTCATACTTTAATATATCCATTCTGTTTCTTCAGCCCAGTTTTGTAAATTGGGTGTGACAATTTAGAAGATAGGCAAGTTGAAAGACCCATATACAGTTTAGGAAACCCTTTGGATTTTCCGTATCTCCGGAGATCAGAGAGACTGAGAAACAAGGGCCCAATTCATTACAACTACAACTGGAAAGGGGGATACAGGGGTCATCAGATATAGGGCAGACAAACACTATTTTTAACAAAGGTGCTATTTTTAGTTACAATGGTTTTAACATATTCAATTATAGTAATGTAGAAGTTAAGGTAAGACATTTTAACTTATTTTCGAAAGGTTTTAAATTTATACTAAGAAGAAGGGTGAATATTAGTAGGTTAATTCTGGATTTTAAACTATTTATTAGAAAGAAGAATTTACAATTTTTGTTTAGTATTCATGAGGGAGCAAGTAAGGTACAGAACCATTAACTAGGAAAAGTACACATAACCCCCCATTACACCCGCAGCTAAGAAACTTTGAACGGATGGTTGAAAATTAGTTGAGACAAGTGGTAAAAGGAAACAAGCTTAAGTCTAATTTAACCAAGGAGGAATTGGACTTACTTCAGGATGTAGAGCAATGCCTCAATAAGAGTGATGAAACTAGACAAAGGGGGTGGGGTTGTGTTCATGGACAACATCATCTACGATGATGGAAATATTAAATGATTGTACGAAATACACTAGGGTGTCCTTAAATGAAATTAACATAGCATATACATTTTTTTCAAGTCTAAATGATCTTTTATTAGAAGATTTTACTGACTTGGATAGATACAATTTTTTACAAGTACCAAAACCTAGGGTTCCTGCCATTTTTGGTATAGCCAAGGTATACAAGGACACCAACAACCCATCGCTCAGACCTATTGTGTCTGCTGAGGGCTTGGTGACAGCCCCTTTGGCAAAATATATTGATGTCAAGCCTAAAAAATATTCTGTTGCAGTCATGAGTAGTCTAAAAGACTCCTGGGATTTGTTGAAAGGGGTGAATGGTAATTTATACAATGAAAATATGATTTTTATCACTATAGATGTTATTGACCTATTCATCTCTATACCGCACAAGCAAGGGCTTGAGTGGTTTGAGGAGATTTTAAGTAGTTAGGAAGGATTACCTTTTAATGAGTTTTGTACATGTTTAGTTTTAATGGGCATACTATTAAGAAACAATTTTATTTTCTTCAAGGGTGAGTTTTTCCAACAACTTAGGGGGGTTGCAATTGGAGCTAACTGTGCCCCCATGTATGCAAACATTATTTTGTCATATTGGGAGCAAAAATTCATATTTAGTTCAGAATACAAGAATTGTTGGAATTTTTACAGACGTTTTTTGAATGATATTTGTTTATTTTGGATAGACACCGAAGAAAAAATTTGAGTTTTTTAACTATATGTCTACTGCTACAAATTTTTTAAGATTCACTCATGAGATCAAACACAGTGAAATGAATCATTTGGATGTTAATGTATCTAAATATAATGAGAGGTTTAAGTCCATGGTGTTTAGAAAAAACACCTTTTTGTATGCTTACCTACATTATAACTGCTCATCCGTTTTATCAGAATAAAGGCCTAGTTAAGGGCCAGTTTGTTCAAATGAGTAGGATGATTTCTGATGACGATGATTATAAAAGTGAGTGCCAGGTTTTATTGGTCATGTTTAGGGCAAGAGGGTACCCAGAGAGTCTACTGAAGCAAGTTTATGACGAAGTATTGGCAGGGTGAGCTATGAAATTTGCACCTATATTGGGTATTAGTGTAGAAAATACACATCAGTATGACACTAATGCTGGAGTAAGGGACGACACAGATGTGGGGGCTTAGGTTATCACCTCTGGTGGGGATTCAGGAGTGGTCAGAAATACTACTGAAAAGGAATGGGCGGAATTTTCTAGTATTTCTGACTTGAATGTTATTTTTGAAGGCCCTCTGAAGTGGACTTATTGTAAAGGCTTGAATATTAAAAATGTTTGGAGAATAAAAGGGTAGAATACAACGGTACAAAATGTAAGAAAATGGGTACCTATAAATGTGGCTGTTGTCCACAGTTTCCCTATATAAAGGAGGGAGACACTTTATATATAAGTGCTAGGGACAAGTATATTAAGTGTAAAGAGTATGCTAATTGTAACTCCTTCGGAATAGTTTATATTGCCTTGTGCAGTAATTGCCAGGCATTTTACTTGGGGAAAACTGAAAAGAAATATAAGTTAAGGATTTATGAGCACAGATACGATATTAAGAAAAAAAATTTAACTGATGCATTATATAAGCATACACTGACGTGTAGAGGCTGAGTTTTTTTTTCTTTGTCGTTGAAATAGTGGACTCGGACATTAAAGGTGGGCCTTAGGAGACCAGATTAGAATACAGGAAACTATACTGGCAGATTGTTTTAGAAGCTAACCGGTTCCCTGGTTTAAATGATATGGTCTCTCTGGCATCAGTTTTAAAGTTAAGGGCAGCTAAACTTTAACAGTTATGTTATATGGCCACTAGATGGTAGTATTGTACATGATTTAGTAGTTGCATAGTAAAAACATTTTAATAATTATACATTTTATTAGGTTTTTGTACAGTTTAATAGATTTTTAATTAAGGCTGTTCTCATTGACAATAATTGTATGTATTTGATTATGGTCGCATATAGATATTTTAAGGAATTATATACACATTTTGTATTTTAGTGTGGTTTTATGTTAACTGTCTTTAGCTCATTGTTTTTCATTTTAATGATTAATTGTTTTATTGGGATAGTTTTAACCATATAAATAGGGTCTGGTAGTATGGTATGCTCTAATCTGATGAAGTTTCTTTGGGAGACAAAAACGCGGTGATATTTTTTGTGATCAATAAAACTGTGTTTTGGACTCTTTGGGTCATTCCTCCAAGTGAGCATCTACATGGTTTAGAAGTATAGAATACTTAACAGTTTTATTTTACTTTTACATCACAGTATATTTGATTTCATACTTCAATATATCCATGCTGTTTTTTCAGCCCAATTTTGTAAATTAAAAGTGGAGATATGGATATAAAAACAGACCTGTACAGAATCACAGGGTCCTGCTTAGAAGAGGGAACATTAAGTTGTTAACTGTTTTATATGAGCCATTTGCACCAGGGATGTAGATAAAAAAATTCTGTTTTGTTTTTACAGACTTATTTTTTCTGCCTTGAGCCATTTTTCATTTAGGAAGATTGGCAGATCTGTTCAGAATGTTATCCCCAGGTACTTAAATATATGTTATTTATAACTGTTCCTTCTATTGAAAATACTGTTTTCCAAGCAATGCATCTGTTGTGTGAGACACTAGTTTAGACAGTTGTGGACACATTATGACCTGAAAAGGTTACACCTTGATCTATTGTTTAATATCAGTTTTATTTTCTTGTATGTAAGTTTTATGTGTGATGTGGATAAAATCACATCAGTGTCAATATGCAGAATACTATATTATTTGTTCAAAAAGGTACTCGGAGGCTCTAAATAAAAATCTGCAAAAGCAACAGAGACCTCCAAAGCAGACACCCAAGCAACCTCCACATCCCATCACAAACCATGAAACACATACTTCACATAATCAGTGTGCCACGTAATCACAGACCTTAAGGCAAAATAATATACCCAACACACTAGTAATAGGCGACTCTATATTCAGGCACACTGATGTCCCACTAACTAGGCTAGACAAGGAGAAGGTTCAGTTAGCTGCCTGTCGGGCACCAGGATCCCCCACATAACACAAGCACTCAGGTTGCTCCAGAACAAGTACAAATACGACTCTGTCATTGTCCATGTTGGTGTGAATGACCTGAGATGCACCTCCCTGAGATGCACCTCCCTGGACTACATGAAAAGAGACATGGAAGAGCTCTCAGATCACGTAGCCCAGGCCGCTATGACCTTGACCCTGAGTAGTATCCTGCCCTTACCAAGAATGATGCCACAGTATAAAGAAAAAAATGATCAATTTCAACAATTGGCTAAGTTTCTGGTGTCATTGTCTGCCTGGGATGACATGCTCAACAATCCACGTTGCTTCGCAAGAGATGACTTGCACCTGTCACCCTTAGGCTTTTGAATACTGGCCAAGGCTTTTGCCTCCCCTCATAGTGCCTTTTTTAGGTAAGGCTCAAAAGACAAGCCACCACTGTAAATAGCACAAGTAACCAAAAACTGAGGATAATGCTACTCAACGCCAGAAGTCTAAACCTCAAAATTGATGCACTTGAGGCACTCCTCAGTATGGAGAAAATCGATATCTGTGCAGTAACACAAACTTGGTTTAAGGCTCCAGAAAGCACCCCAGCACTACCAGGCTATAACTCATACCATACTTTTCAGCCACAGAACCCAGACCGAAACACAAAAGGTGGGGGTGTAACCATATTCATCAAGGATACCCACACCTCCAGGTTAGTGGTGCAGTACCATGCCTTAGAGATCATCCATGTGCAACTAACAATGGGCAAAACTGCAATTCAAATTGTAGCTTGCTACAGATCACCCACCATGACCCAGGACCCCCATTCTGCGTTTCTGGAGACACTGGAAAATATGAAGGTCCTACCAAACGCCCTAATTTTGGGTGATTTCAATTACCCAAACATTAACTGGGAGAACTACTCAAGTACTAACTCCCTTGCCCAACGCTTCCTAGAATTTATAAACTCGAACGCCATGGATCAACTGGTCAACACCCCCACCAGAGGTGACAACATATTGGACCTGGTCATCACCAACATGGGCGACCGGTGTTCTACACCGGAGGTCAACCCCTCGCTGGTTAGATCAGACCATAGACTAATCACTCTGGATATCCACATTCTGCCCCCACCCCCAATCAAGGAAACCACTGTGAAAACATTTCAAAAGCAAACTTCACGTTACTTAAGACCGAGGTGGAAAGGTTCATAGTACCCATGCTAAAGGACAATGCTGCCCAAGCTGCTGAATCCCTTGAGCACCTGCAAGAATGCATGGATCGTACTATCCCAAGCAAAACCAAGACTCACTCCTCCAAGAAAAGGAAACCAGTCTGGTGGACCCCTGACATAAACAAGCTATACAACTGAAGGAGGAAACTAGTACAGAAAAGAGTAAAATCCCAAGAAGGAAAGACATCCCTGATCAGTATCAGCAAGAAACTACGATACCTCATAAAATCATCCAAGGCTAGCTTCGAAAGAAAAACTGCCAAGGACTCCAAAGATAACCACAAAGCATTCTTTAGCTATGTCAACAACCTAAGTGGAAACTCTCAGATCTGCTCTGAGTTAGTGCAGAATGGCACAAAATACACTGAACCGACTGATAGTGCCAACATTCTGGCAGACAGGTTTAGTGCAGACTTCACCCCCCTCTCACCCCCTAAAGGGCCCATAACCATACCAGAATAATGTAGAGCCCCGGCAATCACTGACACATAGGTTAAAACAGCCCTATCCAAAGCCAAAAACACAGCTTCAGTGGGACCAGACGGTGTCCCAGGCTGTGTCTTACACAATCTCCAAAATGAACTAACCCCTCACCTAAACACACTGTTCAAACTCAGCCTCTCTACAGGCTATGTACCCATAGAGTGGCGCACAGCAACAGTTATCCCACTCCACAAAGGTGGAGCCACAACAGACCCTGGGAACTATCGCCCTATAAGCCTGACTAGCCTGGTCTGCAAGGCTATGGAGCGCATCATCATGGAACTCATTAACAGAGACATTGGGAACCTCCAAACATTGGACCCTACCCAATTTGGCTTTGTTAAGGGCAGATCATGCCTCCTAAACCTGGTGGATTTTTTTTGAGATAGTTACCAAGGCTTTAGATGAGGGAAAGGAGGTCCACACAGCCTACCTAGACCTCGCAAAGGCTTTCGACACCATTCCCCATTCTGGTATTATAGACACGCTCACCAGCCTGAACATAAACCCCTATGTCATGAGATGGGTTGCTTGTTGGCTCACGGATAGAACCCACACTGTGAGAGTTGCAGGCTCTAGGTCCGACTATAAACCGGCTACAAGTGGCATCCCCCAGGGCTCAGTCCTGGGACCCCTCCTGTTCGGTATGTACTTCTCAGAGGTACAGGCAAGCACAGGAGGACTATGGCTGACCAAGTTCACAGACGACTGCAAACTGGGGATCATAATTGACTCTCCAGCTGATACAGACATCCTCCAGAAGGGTCTCACTGAGACGGATACCCGATGTCAAAATCATGGCCTCAGGCTAAATGCCAAAAAGTGCATAGTCATCCCCTTTGGAAAAAACAAAGTACCCATGAACTACCACATACGTGGTAGTCCCCTAAATAAGGGATCTGGGGACCCAAGTAGATAGTAATCTCTCCTTTGATAATCATATTGCCATGGTGGTTAGAAAATATGGCCCAGCTAATCACAAAAGCAGCAGCAGTAGCACTGATGTAAAACATGAGACAGCTTTTATTTTATTGCATAAAACTACTATTCAGTCTGGTTTATAGGTTGTTTAAAATCACAGCAATGTAATTTCAAATATACATGTTGTAGTACAAACATCTACATAAATTGATATGCATCCTATTAGATTTATTTAAAAGTTTACTTTGTCCTTTTGACTTCCATGCAACCTTTATAATATCAATGTCATTCTTCACCAGGAAAAAATCTAAAGTCTCCATGGAAGTCATCATAAACAAGAAAGACAACACCAAAGGATCTGTGATTTGGACTTATTTTATTGGTCACAGCCCTTAGAGATGGGTGTGACTTTGTTAACTAAATCTATAAAAACTGAGATTTTCTGTAGCTTAATTGTCAGTCAATTTCAGTCAAGTAACCATTTTCATGTGTTATGTTCATAGGTAGGTACTAGGCTATTGGCCCTAGGGCCGATATAAGCCTAGCCAAAAAGGTATCCTGGCTTTCGCCACCCAAGAAAATGATTTTCCTGTGCCCCTGTCAAGCAGAGCCACAGTAGTGATCCTCGGGGTGAATTTCCTATCTCCCATCCAATCATCAAGATTTTTCTTGAAGAGTGTTAATGAGGAGCTTTGTTTGATATAGATAGGTAGTTTGTTCCAGAGTATGGGAAGTCTCTGGGACAGGAATCTATCCCTCCAGCATGTTCTGTTTAATGTGATGACAAGGTTTATGTCCTTAGAGCGTGTAGCTCGGAGGAATTGGGATTTCTTTAAGTGGAGCACATCCAACAGCTCTGGGTTTGACATAGCTTTGTATGTTAGGCAGAGATCGCCTCCAAGTAGGTGATATGCGATGGAGTAAAGCTGGAGTTTTTTGAAGCTATTAAACAAACACCTTTTGACCGACTCTGTGATACCTCACTTGTTTTCTATTTATTTTTATGCTAAATAAATGTCTTTGTTTCTGTATAGGGTAGTTTTCTAGTGATACTGTACATGCATACCCCACCACCCAGATGTGGGCATACCATGGGTGAAACTTCCATTTTTCTCAATGTAGAGCAATCTCATAGCTGGTATATTTAATTTGCAGGTGTTGTGGGGGGTGCAGGGGCTGCAACCCCCCCTGCAAAAACTAAAAAAAAAAAAAAATTGTTGGGTCGTGGCCATGTGGTGGGCGGAATAAAAGCAGCACTTGAGGTATGCATGTACAGCATTGCCAGTTTTCTATCTCTACAGATTCGTTTTACAGTTACTAATAGAAAATATTTGTATATGCTTAGTTTATTTATTTAATAAAGGATGCCTCCATAACACAACTGAATTAATGTGGAAAATCAGTATATCTATGAGAAGCAAAGTTAACTCTGAATGCCGGTATCGTAGCACTATGTGTGAATCATAGCAGATCTTGACAGGATTGAGTTGAATCAGTCTAAACATTATGTGATGCTTCTTGAAAATCCTAGCCATTTCTGTAAAATTGGTGCTGTTTGTCTGTTGTTGGTTAAGCAAGTACCAGTAGTATTGATTTTATTGTGATTCCCTGCATTTAAAACGACAGCCATAAAGAAGTGTCTGTCATGGATTGTTGGCACTCTACCTCTGTTAACTTGTATATATCTTACTGAGTTGCAGTAAGTGATGATCATATGATACCCATCTATCTGCCCATACCTATTATAAATATAAATATTAATAGGATGTGTCATTCATTTGATACCAGAAAAAAAAACAAAAACTGTGATTAATTCTAAGCTAGATAAGACTGCTGGGTGGTATAAATACTTTTTGGAGCCTTCTTGGCTGGTGGGATAATATTCCACTTAAAATTAGAAAGTTTGTCAGTTATATAATTTAAGATTAGGAGGGATGTTTGTATTGTTAGAAGGGGTTTTGAACTGATTTATTCTGGTGGCATGTTCTTTGAAGGTCTGTCAATGCTTTGAACTTGTATACGTAACACAGCATTGAACAAAATATTATTTATTGTCTGTGCATACCAGTAATTGGTGCCAAACCAAAATGACCAAAATGCAGTTTGAAATACCTAATAATTACTAATGAAAGTATAATACTTGTTAGAGTGGGAAGTTTGAGAGAAGAAACAGACTGCTCAAAGGGGTGAAATAAATATTGACACCTTAGGTAGAGCAGAAGATTTTTGAAGTCCTGCAAATTATTATTTACCCTGGAGAATACTTAACTGTGTTAGAAACAAGTTGGCATTAAGTAAATACTTGTACACTTTTACATGAGGATCCAAAAAAAAAATGGTTATGTAGTATGTATGGGAAGAACATAATGAAAACTGATGAAATTTAGGATGCTGCATTTGGCAGAGTGAATACAGTACCCTCATTTGGTGATTTTCAGTATTCTTCCTCTGGAAGTTCAAAGTATTTTCATTTGATTAGTCATTAATACAGGCAAACAACATCTGCACATTTGTCCAAGCATGTTCCACAATCCATGACCAAAGTCTTAATTTGGGATGCAAGCATACCTCCAACACTCTTTTCCTGTTCAGTGACTAGTACAGAGCAGTCCCCCAATGCATGTACACTTGTGAAGGACTCCTTGCCTTGGTTGGTCCCTCTCTCTTTAGAGTTGCTTTGCATCTGGATTACACTTTTACATATTCTCCCAAAGGGCAAAATATGTAGTAGAACAAAATTAATACACACTCCTAGGATGAGTGAGCTGGCATCCTTCATTCACTCCTACCCCACAAATGCTTCCTCCAAATATAAACCTAACTTAACTGGAATATTCGCGCCTCCGTTAGCGCACCATCTGATTGTCATGTCTGACCTTATTTTTTTGTATTACTTGGTTGACTTTGTTTCAACTATGCCCCAGACTTTGTCTGTATAATACTGTTGTTAAACAATTGATACTTTAGTTGTGTTACATTTTTAAGGCTTTTTATGCTTAAGTATTGTTGAAACTTTTGTAAATATGTCTGTCTCCTTACCTGTCTGTCTTAGCACAAAAAGTCTGGACAAATACAAAAATAATGAGGGGACAAAGGCCCAAAATGAGGGGCAGATTTTAAATTATCCCTGTTATAAACATGACAGCTACTAGAATAACAGATTTTGTGTTGGCATGCATTTTCTGAAGGATATAATGTCTGAAACTTAGTCTGCCATAATTTAGTGATTTCAGTTTTCAATAATTTGCCAGAAAACCACAAGTTTTATGAGGAACATACCACAAATATACTGTAAAAATCTGGACTGTTGAGATGTATATCTAGTTCCATGTGTCCATACATCAGCAAGGTGATCACTTATTGAATCTGGTAGTGTTTGGGTGTTACTGAAACAGTGGTAGCACTGTCTTAAAATCCAGACTAGCATTTTTGTTTATTTTTTCCATATATGGTAGTGGAACTGACAAGTTAATTATATGAGCAACAACTTATGGATTAATTTGTTGGAAGATTAGCAATGAATTTACTAGAAATGACCAAATATTGAAGAAATTCATGTTTTTCATGCAGTATTAGGCACTCATCTCTTCAGTAAATTTCAGTTAGTAGCTGGTCAAGTAGGAACTAGAGAACTGGTAGTAGAACAAGCATAGATTGCTCAGTCTGGACACAGTAATCTTTACAGTTCACTTCTTACTATGATGTTTTAATTTCAAATATTTGTTTGAAGCTGGGCAGTTTGTGCAAGTGGCTTACATGGTGTTTGCTTAATTACAGAAATGCATAGGCATACCAAGCATAGGACTGTGCCATTTGCCAGGTGTATCCTGATAAGGTGGAACACAGAGTGGCTGATGGTGCTGGAGTAACCAAAATGCACAGTAGAAGCACATGACTGTCAGCAGCTCCAGTATGGTAAGTTGGGGACATGTGAAACATAGGAGGTTAAGTGGCTCTGAGTAGTCCTGGAGTACTGGATTAATATATTTAATACTACCTCACATGTACTTAGTATATATACACTTCTGCCTGGGCATGCCTTCTGTGATGCTTGAGCATCAGATGACTGGCAGGAACTTTTCTTTCTGGTTCTTAATATTTTATTGGAGTCCGTTCTGATGCAACTAACTGGCCAAGAGTCTGATCTTTATACACAGGTCCTGAACTGGCAAGAATAAAATCATATAAATAGTTATTAACTTGCAAAACCTCATTCTGGCGAGAATACCAAAGGTGGTTTTGTGAGTGCCATATGAGCGACAAATTAAAGCCACTAAAAAATGTGTTTGGTATTACAAGGGCTGGTCGGATATCATATTCAGAAATTACAAAATCCAAAAGAGTGCAGTAGGCAAAAGAGGGGCACTCCGACCAGTTAGCAAAAATCACTCGATTTATTCGATATCCACGAACAGCATCACAAACAACATAAAAACAGCATTAACGCAGTTAATTCACAAAACGCGTTTTCGTCCACATACAACTTGGACTTCATCAGATAACAAATAATACCACTAATTACATCTTAAATAGCTCGGAATTAAAACATTAACCAATAAACATCACAAAAAAAACATTTAAACACACTAATCAGGCTCTCCTAAAAGGCTCATGAATATTAAGTAGCAAATATATATCATGTCACCACTAAATATAAATATTAAATAAAATAGTTAAAGTGGAGTCAGATTTTGTTAACGAATGTGCTTTTTTAGAGATTATGTTTAAAGAAAAAGGTTACCCTGGCAATTTTGTTGAAAATATCAGGATGGAAGTGGAGGAAGGTAGAAGCACAAAATTTAGACCTATTAAGGGTGGTATATCCGAATCTTCACCTGAATTTGGGGATAGAAATAACAAAGGTACCTATAATGAATACCAGCACGCCTTGGTATTGGAATACAATGCTTCAAATTTTAAGGTTAGGGAGATTTTTCAGAGAGAATGGAATAGATTTGTGTCACTTACAGACATAGATGAAATATTAAAATTAAAGCCAAAGGTAGTTTATAAAAATTCATTTAATATGAAGAAAATTTTCGAGATAAATAGCAATGTAGGAAAGACCAAGTTTTATGAAAATATACACTTTATAGGGGGAAGAAAGAAAATGGGAACTTTTAAATGTGGAAGTTGTCATCAATGTGAATATATTATGAATAAAGGGGAAATTCATTTAGAAAGTAGAAATAGATGGATTGGAAGTAAGAGGAACTTTAGTTGTGATACAAAAGGATTAATTTACCTTGCATCATGTCAAAAATGTAAGTCATTTTATGTGGGTAATACAGAGAGAGTATTGAGGAGGCGTATCTATGAACATCTTTATGAAATTTCAAAAGCTAAAGAAACAAATGCTTTATACAAACACTCTAGGGAATGTGAAGGGTATAAATTCCTCTTTTTTGTATTAGAACAAGTCAAGAGAGATATAAGAGGTGGCCCTTGGGAGGAATTGTTAGAATATAAGGAACTGTGGTGGCAGATAACTCTGGAAGCAGCAAAAACACCTGGTTTAAATGACCATATTTCTCTTTTACCTTTATTAAAATTAAGGGCTGCCAAAGTGTAAAGACTGTGTTATGATCAATATGCCAGTAGATGGCACCATTCTACTTGAATACATTGACTTTTACATGTCAAACATAATTTTTATATATATATATATATATATATATATATATATATATATATATATATATAATAGATTACATTTTTTTAAACAAAGTTTAGATTTTAATAATTATTTTTGAATAATATATGAATTTTAGATATTATGAAATTTATTCAAGATGCAACAAGTGAATTTTTCACTATTTTATTTAATATTTCTATTTAGTGGTGACACGATATATATTTGCCACTTAATATTCATGAGCCTTTTAGGAGAGCCTGATTAGTGTGTTTAAATGTTTTTGTGTGATGTTTATTGGTTAATGTTTTAATTCCGAGCTATTTAAGATGTAATTAGTGGTATTATTTGTTATCTGATAAAGTTCAAGTTGTATGTGGACGAAAACGCGTATTGTGAATTAACTGCGTTAATGCTGTTTTTATGTTGTTTGTGATGCTGTTCGTGGATATTGAATAAATCGAGTGATTTTTGCTAACTGGTCGGAGTGCCCCTCTTTTGCCTACTGCACTCTTTTGGATTTTGTTGTTGCTTTCTGAGTGCAGTTTTCGCAGTTTTCTGAGTTGGCTTGTTTTTGTGTGGAACGGGCTATGGAGGGAGCTTCTCCGGTGGGTAGTAAAGGACAGGAAGAGGTGGGTCAATCACACAAATTGACTGGCCAGCTCACTGAGCTAATCGACCTACTCACCCTGTTGTGTCACTCCTTGGTTGCTAGCAATGCGAGTATCTGCCAAGAAAAAGGAAGTGGAACCGAAGGGTTTTATGCGCATAAACTGAAAAGGAAAAGAGGTATTTTTCATGATACTAACGACTCAGGGGATGTATTCGAACCGAATGGTGGTACATTCAACCCGGCTGCTACACCGAGAATTTTTGGGGAAGAACCTGTACGGAATGAGGCTGAAGAGGCCAATGGAACTGGCAACTGTAACAAATCTAAAGTGCCTATTCGCACTCAAGCACTTGCAGGTACTGTTCCCATTACTTCGCATAACAAAGATACTAGTGAATGGTTGAAAGCAAGTTTTCGTTTTCAAATTGACAAGGGTAACCAGCCTGGTGTACCCAATGGAGATTCTTATGCTGTAAAACTGGACAAAATTTCTAAACTGATGTTAAAATACAGGACATTAAGCATCGAAAACGCATATCTTTTAGAATGCATTAACGGGAATATTGTTCCGAAAGGGTTAAGGGTTTGGAAATACCCTAACAATGTTCAGGCTGGCTCGGAATTTCATTTAGAATTGTTGGAAGTGTTTAATAAATCAGGCATAGATATTTTAAAGCTTATTATTAAAGAGAATGGTAGAAAACAGGAAGTGTTAAAAGGGGGAATTGAAGAACTGGATGTATATATTAAGGAAGATTTAATACATGGAATAAGGGAAGAAAAGGAAAAGTATTTTAAAGTTAGAGATGATATTGACATGAAATGTAATGATTTAATAAATAGGAAGATGAATAAACTGAAGAGGGATTTAAGTGAATATCAGAATAAAACGAGTTATCCCAAACCACCCTACATGAAATGGGACTTTTTTGGTAATAATAATATGAAACATGATTTTAGTAACAACAAGGATGAAAAAACAAGTAGATGGAATAATAATGACTATAGTTATGAATTTCCAACATTAAATAGAGATGGTAACTATGATAATCAACAACATTTTAGAAATGGAAATTTTCAGAAGGGGTGGGGAGAATGGGGAGAGGAAGGTTTTAGATTCACACCACCTAACCCCAAATGTATCAAATGATGAAATTTCAGTTATTGGAGTTAAGAATAGTTATGATGACTTCTCTATATATAATTTTAGTGACACCATCTTGACAAAGGAACACTTTAGATTATTAAGTAAAGGTTTGAAGTATATACCTTATGTTAAGGGGGATCTAACAAAGACATTACTTGATATAAAATTGTTTTTAAGGAAAACAAATTTAGAAGTACTGTTCTCTAAGAATAAGACCTCTAACTCTGTTTATGACAATAAGGCTTTGGTACGTAGAACCATTTATAATCCGCCCCTTCATCCCCAGATCAGGAATTTGGAAATTATTTTAGAGAAAGAAGTCAGAAATGCACAACTAAAGAAAATATATAGAAATAACCTTAGTCAAACTGAAAATGAGATTTTAAACTAATTGAAAATGAATGCGGAAGTTAGAATTATGAAACCAGATAAGGGAGGGGGAGTAGTCATTATGGAGAACATTATTTATGAAGGTAAAATGAATGAAATTCTTAGAGATGAAGTGAAATATACATGTGTGTCAAGGAATTAAGTTAATTTAGCATATCATAAGATAGATATTTTGTTAAAAGATATGTTATATGAGAAAGTAATAGACAGTAAAACTTATGACTACTTATACGTACCCAAACCTCGAATACCAATCATTTTTGGTATTCCCAAAATACATAAAAATGTGGAAGACCCACCGCTTAGGCCTATCGTGTCTGCAGATGGATCAAAGATACTACCTTTGGCTAAATATATTGATGTAAAAACTAAACATATTTGTACACAAAACAAGGTGATACTTAAGGATTCATGGGACTTACTAAGGAATATTACCCCTGATTTATTTTCTGAAGACCTAATTTTTGTTACTATTGACATAATAGATCTTTTTTCATGTATACCCTATGAGACGTGTTTACTAATGTTAGAGGATATGATTTTTCAAGAAAATAAGATACCTCAATATGAGAAAGTTGCTATTATGGGACTTATGGATATTGTCCTTAAGTATAATTTTTTGATTTTTAATGGGGAATATTTCCAACAAACACAAGGTGTCTCAATGGGGGCAGCCTGTGCCCCCACGTTTGCGAATTTAGTCTTGGCACAGTGGGAGGAAAGTTTCATTCTACATTCCAAATTTAACACCTGCTAGACATTATATCGCCGATTTTTGGACGACATCGTAATTTTTTGGACAGCAGGTTATGATAAATTTAGTGAATTTATTGAATATATTAATCAGTCTACTAATTTTCTTAAATTCACCCATAAGACTTCAATTGATACGTTACAATATTCGGAAGTAGAAATCTACAAGTTGAACAATAATTTTGAAACTAGAATTTATAGAAAATCTACCTTTTGTAACTCCTTTCTCCACTATAATAGCGCACACCCTTCACATTGTAAAAAGAACATAGTGAAAGGACAGTTTGTCAGGGTTGCCGTATGACTAGTTTGGAATCAGATTTTGTTAACGAATGTGCTTTTTTAGAGATTATGTTTAAAGAAAAAGGTTACCCTGGCAATTTTGTTGAAAATATCAGGATGGAAGTGGAGGAAGGTAGAAGCACAAAATTTAGACCTATTAAGGGTAGTATATCCGAATCTTCACCTGAATTTGGGGATAGAAATAACAAAGGTACCTATAATGAATACCAGCACGCCTTGGTATTGGAATACAATGCTTCAAATTTTAAGGTTAGGGAGATTTTTCAGAGAGAATGGGATAGATTTGTGTCACTTACAGACATAGATGAAATATTAAAATTAAAGCCAAAGGTAGTTTATAAAAATTCATTTAATATGAAGAAAATTTTCGAGATAAATAGCAATGTAGGAAAGACCAAGTTTTGTGAAAATATACACTTTATAGGGGGAAGAAAGAAAATGGGAACTTTTAAATGTGGAAGTTGTCATCAATGTGAATATATTATGAATAAAGGGGAAATTCATTTAGAAAGTAGAAATAGATGGATTGGAAGTAAGGGGAACTTTAGTTGTGATACAAAAAGATTAATTTACCTTGCATCATGTCAAAAATGTAAGTCATTTTATGTGGGTAAAACAGAGTATTGAGGAGGCGTATCTATGAACATCTTTATGAAATTTCAAAAGCTAAAGAAACAAATGCTTTATACAAACACTCTAGGGAATGTGAATGGTATAAATTCCTCTTTTTTGTATTAGAACAAGCCAAGAGAGATATAAGAGGTGGCCCTTGGGAGGAATTGTTAGAATATAAGGAACTGTGGTGGCAGATAACTCAGGAAGCAGCGAAAACACCTGATTTAAATGACCATATTTCTCTTTTACCTTTATTAAAATTAAGGGCTGCCAAAGTGTAAAGACTGTGTTATGATCAATATGCCAGTAGATGGCGCCATTCTACTTGAATACATTGACTTTTACATGTCAAACATAATTTTTTTATCTATATATATAATAGATTACATTTTTTTAAACAAAGTTTAGATTTTAATAATTATTTTTGAATAATATATGAATTTTAGATATTATGAAATTTATTCAAGATGCAACAAGTGAATTTTTCACTATTTTATTTAATATTTATATTTAGTGGTGACATGATATATATTTGCTACTTAATATTCATGAGCCTTTTAGGAGAGCTTGATTAGTGTGTTTAAATGTTTTTTTGTGATGTTTATTGGTTAATGTTTTAATTCCGAGCTATTTAAGATGTAATTAGTGGTATTATTTGTTATCTGATGAAGTCCAAGTTGTATGTGGACGAAAACACGTATTGTGAATTAACTGCGTTAATGCTGTTTTTATGTTGTTTGTGATGCTGTTCATGGATATCGAATAAATCGAGTGATTTTTGCTAACTGGTCGGAGTGCCCCTCTTTTGCCTACTGCACTCTTTTGGATTTTGTTGTTGCTTTCTGAGGGCAGTTTTCGCAGTTTTCTGAGTTGGCATATTCAGAAATTAGTTATTTGAGGAGATTTTGTGACACAGTTTATTTCCAGTGGTTTTACCAAAGGGACTAATAACCTAAAATGCACAGGAATAAGTAGTGTGATTTATGCACTTGCACAAGTTTGATAAAGCACAACAAGGTGACTTTTGTATAACAAGAAGAGATCTGCTGATTTATGTACAGATGATTTACACTAACCATACAACATGATGTTTCAAGGAGTTACTGGTAATACAGGCAATAGTTTATACAGTATTACTTTTGTATGCAAACAATTTACCGAAGAGAATGCACTGTGATAAGTTATATTTGTTAACCAGAGTAGACCACTGATCTCCATGGACCTTTTGAAAACTCAGTGTGGAAGGGCTGCCTGTGTCTTCCTCAGAATAAGACAGTTAGGCAATGGAGGCTGAGGCAGTCATGCCCTGGACCAAAGGAAATAGCTCATTAACACTTCCTTAATCATGTGCGCCAACTACCAGACTAGTATTCCCTACTCCATTCTGAATGTCCTCCATGCAAAAATGAATTGGTTACCTAATCACAACAGAAAACACATTCAAACACGGAAAAACACCAGACTAGCTTAAAAAATCCCTGGTTTGTGTTTGGTTTGACGTATCCAATGTGTGCTCCAACTTTTATGTGCAGTAACTTGCTAGGTTTATATATTATTATATTTATTTGAATCTAAAGGATTTTCTACTATAGATGTAGTAGACTTGTTTAGCTCCATACCAGATGAAATAGGATTGGAATTATTTTCAGAGGCTTTATTAGAATATACTACATTAAGGGAGCCTCTTTTCAATTTTATTATTGATGCTATGGAGGCTGTCTTACAACAGAACTATTTTAGTTTTGAAAGTGAATTTTTCAGGCAGCTAAGAGGTGTTACCATGGGGTCAAGCTGTGCCCCAATGTATGCCAACTTAGTGGTAGCAGCATGGGAAAGGAGATACATTTTCAACTTAGGTTTTGAAGAAGGGTGGTTTGTTTACTTGTGTTACCTGGATGATATTTCCGTTTTATGGAAAAGGGAAGAAAAAATGGTTAAATAAATTTTGTGAATACATAAATAACATTTGTGAATTTTAAGTTCACTTATAATTTCCATGCTACAGAAATTAACTACCTGGATGTCACCATTAAAAAGAGCTATGAAACACATGCATTTACATCCAAGGTTTTCCGCAAGTTCACATATTCAAACAGTTTTTTGGCATTTGAAAGTAACCACCCATATTACATCAAAAGAAATCTAGTTAGAGGCCACATGATCCAAGGAGCCAGAATGTGCTCCACTATTACAGATTTTAAATTAGAACTAGGAAATTTGAGTTCTATGTTTCTGGCCAGAGGGCATCCCCCCAAAAATG
This sequence comes from Protopterus annectens, assembly GCF_019279795.1. Classification (NCBI taxonomy): domain Eukaryota; kingdom Metazoa; phylum Chordata; order Ceratodontiformes; family Protopteridae; genus Protopterus; species Protopterus annectens. The sequence goes on from NC_056739.1 coordinate 1,351,401,279, forward strand.
GTTTACGATTTGGCTGACTAAATTCTGAGGGGGTGGATAAACTAGTTTGTTCCACTTTTAGGTCAAGATATAACCACAAATAGGGTGGCGAGACCCAGTAATAATAATAAAAAAACAAGAATGTACCACCATGGTTACACAGTTTGGAACTTTTGATGGTAAAGTCAAGGATATTTTGACTTTCATTTGGTTAATTTTGCAATGTAACCAAGAGTCAAGTAACAAACTGGGAGAAAAAAACCTGTTTGCAACTAAGGTGGGATGCAACTTGAAATTTTTGTTTGAACATCCCATCCACCAACAACCCACCCAAGGAGGTACAACTAGTTGTGGTTTATGCAAGTACTGTCCCTATATTTACACAGGTAAGGAATTAATGGTAGGTGACCCCCAGAGAAAGATTTATTTGAAAAAAGGGAACTGTGATAGCAGTGGGTTAGTATACATAGTTATTTGTCAAGCCTGTTACTATGAACATTTATATGCTATTGAGATATATAATACTAATAATGCTTTATACAAGCATACACTCTCTTGTAGGGCAAGGATTTTGTTTTGGTATCTTGGAAATTAAGAAGGATATACGAGATGGGGATTGGTCAAATAACATATATAGAAGTGAGTATAGATGGCAGATTTTGTTAAATGTCACCCACCCTCCCGATCTGAATGACCATGTTTCCCTTGTACCTATACTTAAAGAAAGATCGACCAAACTATGAACTGTGAAAGTTTTTATAGAATGTTTTTGAATAATATATGTTTGTTTTGCATTCATATTAATAATTTTCATTTAAAATGGTAATAATTAATGCATTGTGATTTTAAAATGACTACTTGAATGATTTAAAAGCTCATGAATACTTTTATTGGATAATTGAATTATTTAAGTACTTAATTGATGTTAACTAATTCAAGGATAAAAGCACTTTGTGACTGGATGTTAACTGTTTTGATAAAGTCCTGTAGTGTGGCAGACGAAAGCACTTGACTTATTTTGTGGCTGTGAATAAACAGAAGAATTTTACTTTGGACTCTTCTTTTGGTATCAGGTCTGGTTCCATGAGGTGTGTTGGTTTATACAGTTCTTGTTTCTCCTCGGAGAAAGCTTTTTCTGTGAACTTGCTAGGTTTATTTAATTCTATGACCCCCAAAGAAGTATATATGTTTTATGTATAGCTGTTAACATTTTGTGAAATTCTGTTGACTGTGCTCTTTATGGTAACTGGTGAAAGCAGGCTATGCAAACATTTAGTCTTGTCCTTAATAGATGTACCTCAGCCTATTTGAAAATACTTAATTCAGGTAATGGCATTACATGGCATCAGTATTATAACATTAAACCAGTTTTGCTCTCGTTGTTGTAAGCTGTTATCTCTCACTCTCTTAACTGGCATAGCAAACATAAACTACATAAAATGTGTTTCAGAATAGTTTTGTAAGTCATCATAGTATGGGCACTGACTTTCCAGTAGTAAATAGTTTTTGGTTGGATAAAAGGTTGTGATCTTCTCATCATGCTCACCTCCAGGTCACTTGCCTACCCTACCCCCATCCACTTTATTAGGTTGGCAACACAAACAACCTCACTACAAATATTACCTGTGTGAAATAATACAACTCCTAGTCTTACCTGTTCTTCTGTTGATCCTATGTCTACTCAGCAACTATTCAAACCCCACTTAATGAAGTATACGGCTAGTACCATCCCACTACACACAGCCAGTCAATCTAAAAACAGCTAGTAGCCCAACAATAACCACCCAGATATTCAAATGTAACACAACTGACTGGTTAATTCTTATATATCTACCAAAAAAACAAACATCTAGAATTAAATAAGCCAGATATAGCCAAACCATCCTGCAAAAATGTAAACATCAGCATAAAATTTAAAACAAATTACTTTTAAAATGTGGGCATATTCATCCTTGCTCAGGATATGTGGGCATATTCATCCTTACTCAGGACATGCAATACATAATAGTGTCTTCAGCAATCCTAATACACCTTTCTGGGGTAGCCCTGCTGTATTAAAACCATGTGATATAAATACCTGTTGTATGCTGAATAAAATAACAGAACTGCATAGCTGAATATTTGTCTACACCTCTGACATAACTACAGTAACAGCAACCTGGCTTAAATAAAACAACAAACAATGAAAAAATAGTACCTCCTGCCTACAACATTATCCTTAATGATCATACTAGTAAAAGAGGTGATTGGGTAGCCATTATTTATTTAAAAGCTTTTAATCTTGAGATACACCCCACACAAGTACCAAACATCAACAATATTGAAATCCTAGTAACTACACTTAAAATTAACTTACAAAAATAAATGTGTGCAGCAATACTCTATGTATCTCGTAGTGCAGACAAATCAGCCTCCAAGAATATATTATGCTGCTATGTGGTGTGGAATGTCACATCTCTAGCAGTCATTCCTCTCAACCTTTTACAGTAAGAAATCTGAACAAAGACTAAAATAATGGGGGGCTAAAGGCCCAGAAAATAGGGACACATTTTAAATATTGCTCTCATAAGCTTAGAAAGTTGCTAGAACAGGATTTGTGTTAGCATGCCTTTTCTGAAGGATATGAAGTCTGAAATTCAAATGTGTGTAATTATTTAGTGATTCAAATGTGTGTAATTATTTAGTGACTTGACAAGCACAATTTCCCTTAAGAGCACACAGGGAACATATTCAGTCTGGGAGCTGGGTTTCCTTCTCTCTCTCGGCCCCCAATAAGACTCATAGATTCATAAGTTCATAGGTTCATAGGATGATACTAGGCTACTGGCTCAGAGGCCCTTATAAGCCTAGTCAAGAATTTCGCCCAAGTTCCCACAAAGTCTGCACCTGTTTCCCCTATCCAGCAGGGACACAGGTGGAATCCCAGGGGTGTATTTTCTGTTTCCCATCCAGTCATCCAGGTTCCTTTTAAAGAGGGCTAGAGAGGTACTCTGCTTGACATACAGAGGGAGTTTATTCCACAGATGGGGGAATATTTGGAACACAAATCTATTCCGCCAACAAGTTCTATTTATGTCACTCCCCACTGGCACAGCTGTAGATTTGAGTTCACAGCTGAGTGTTCCAAGCCATGTCCTCTACCATCCTCTCTGTGAAACAAGTGCTGTTTGTTCCTGCTCCAAGTAGCTGATGCGCACACACACACACACACACACACACACACACACACACACACACACACACACACACACACACACACACACACACACCTGGGAAAGGCTGGCACAGATTTACCAGTTATACCCTTCTACCCAGACTATAAGGAAGGTACCTGTGGTACTCTTACCAGGAATGGTCGTAGATGGCAATATCATCCAGGCAAGTAAGGGTGTAATCTCCTACTCCAGGAAGGATATGATCTACCATCCTCTGGAAGGTTGTTGGGACATTTTTCATCCCAAAGAGCATCTTTGTGAGCTTGTATAATCCAAAAGGAGTCACAAAGACTGACCTGTCTCTAGTGGTGGGAGTTTAAGGTACCTGCCAGTAGCCCTTGGTCAGATCAATAGTGGTCAGATAGTTAGCCCCACCCAGCTGCTCTAATGCTTCCTCTGTCCAAGGCATGGGCTAAGCATCTGACTCTGTGTGACTATTTAGTTTTCTGTAGTCCACAGAACCTGACGCTGCCATCTTTCTTTGGTACCAGCACCACTGGGGAGGCCCAGGGACTGCTGGACTCCTGGATTACCCCCAGTTCCAACATGTCCCCAAATTCCTGTAGAGTCTGTATGACTTGCTCAGGCACCCTGTAAGGGGTCTGCTTGATAGGTCTTTGGGGTCCTGTATCCACATGGTCATGCACCAGGTGGGTGCACCCAGGTTTCCCAGTAAGCATGTCCCCAAACTCCTGTAACACTGCTCATATTTCTCAAACCTAGGTGGGGGGGTCTATGTAAATCAAAACACATATTCATCAAATACGTGTTCATCAAACACTAATTAGTGAAATTCATTTCACTGAACTCCGGAAGTTTTACTAGGTTAGGAACCACACACACCTGAGAAAGGCTGGCACAGATTTACCAGCTATGCCCCTCTGCCCAGACTATAAGGTAGGCACTGCCACCAGAACACTCCAAAGCCAGCTATCTAAGGCTCTTACACGGGTACTCAATTATACTGAGTAAAATTAATACTAATACAAATGGTAGTGGTTGAGCAATGCAGCAAGGCTTTCAGGAGAAACCACAGTGTCACCAAATAAATAGAAGTACTCTCAAAGTTTAAAATATTCTGTAAAAGACCAGCCACAATGAAAAGTTTAAATATATTTAATAATAAATAATAAGAAACCATGAAAATACTAAATATATGTTTACAGTAAACACCAGAGTTTCAGTCACAGGTATTATTAAAAATAACGCAGATGAATAGATCACACAGTTACAGAAAAACAGTTCTTAACTAATCTCACTATATTTTCCTGACCGATCTAAAGAATTACTATTCCCCAGTTGCTTACTGAAGCAAGACAAGATGAAGTAGGTAAGTGGTCTTCATTTGTCAGGTTTCACAAACAGACTGCCCCAAGACTTCTGTCCCATCTAGTATAAAAACATCATTGCAATCCTGGATTACAGAATGCCATCACATACATCTGATCATCTGACTCTGGTTCCCACACTACCCCCTTTGCTAGAACCTGAACCAGAATTTAGCACGTATGTTACCATACACACATATAGAGCTTTGCTGAGATGTGTTATAGCTTCTGGAAGCTATAAAACCATTTCAAAACTTCCACCCTTCCAGGATAACAATTAGTTCACCCCTAAGGACAATATGGCTGCAGTCGGAACTGTAAGATACAATCTTCATGGCCTAAACCAGGTAATTTAATTTCAGACTATTTTTCAAAGTTATCTGGACTGAGATTAACCTTTTCTCTTCCAGCATCCTCTGTTACAATATATTCATTTCAACAGTTGGCTGGACTGAAATTAACATCTTTTCTTCCAGTATCTTGTGTTACAGTATATTAATTTCAGCAATTACAATACAGTCTGACATACAGATATATTTCATTTCTGTCCAGCAAGAGCCACTGTTAGTGCAGTTTTAACACCAGTAGCTTTACAAATACATTTTCAGCACAAGAACCTGTATAAATCAGTTTGATATACAAACAACATATACCTCTACAAAATTCTAGCTAGCTATGCTAGCATATGTTACACATCCACTGCCCTACTTCTCCTGGCATAGCTGGCAATACTTCACATCCTCACATAAGTCAATTAGTTAATGAAGCCAGACCCAATAAAGTTTTGAACACCATAAGGAGGTATGGATGTGATCTGGAAAAGTATACATAAAAGGTGTTTTAGGCTTGACTAAGTTAATATAGATTGCGCCAATAATACTCAGAAAACTATTCATCCCACTGTCAAACTGTATGGATTAATATAGCTAATATATATATATATTTTGGACTGGATACTGACAACAGATCCAAACAAAATTATCTAAGCAGGAGTTATGCCTGACACAATTAATGATTATAACCCAGTCTTTACCATATGGAAACATACCAGTATTCATAGAAACATCCAAAATAAAACAGTCAGAAATACAATGAAATTTGGAAAGGAAAATTTCCTACCTATTTTTATACATAGCAATACTGCCTTTAGACAATGTAGTAACTCACTTTAACAAAAAACCTGCACCGTGGTGGACACTAGATTAAATGAAGCTAACATATTACTGGGAAAAGGGTGTAAACAGTGAAATTTAGAAAAAAAAATCTAACAGTATCAGCACTTGAGAAACTAACTAAAAAATACCATCATAAGGCTAAACAGCAGTAAAACTCCAAAAATGTTTTGGTCAGCAATCAAACTTATACAGCTTAGTAAAAAAAATATAATCACAACTCTGCCATTGTATAGGTGAAACAAGGGTATAACATAGCATGCAGATTCAATTGTACTATGTAAATGCTGCTAACTCTGTTAATAAACCAAATTCACCCAACACATCAGTAAGGGGTATGGACAATGTTACCACTAATTTCATCCTTACCACAACTCCTACAGCCACAGGAAAAAAAATCTGATTCAAAAACTTAAACCAAACCCTCTTACAACAAACAGCCTGTATCAGAATAGATGCAGAACACAATGCTTATGCATTATCTATGTTATAAATTGCCCTGTACAAGACGCTATTGTCCCAAGACTCTGGAAACAACCATACAGTGTTCCTTTGCATAAAGAAAGCAGATCACTTGAACTAGCAAACTACAGAGCAATGGCCATCTTGTCCCATGTATCAAATACTAGAAAAATGCGTTTGCATACAGTTATTAGCTACCTAACAGATATCACATTATTCTACACGTGTGGATTTGGGCCAAGTTACTGCACAGAAGCAGCATTACTAATCTTCATGAACTATATCCATGAAAGATGAAATCAAGGAGAAATGTTACAATCCATATTTTAGACCTGTCCAAAGCATTTGATATAGTTAGGGTCATGGAACTGGGCCTTGTAGATAGTACAGTCAGTTGGTTTAAAAGTTAACTCGGTCACTAAACACAATGTGTAAGCTGGACAGATGAACTGTCATCTCCGCTGCAAACACGATTAGGTGTGCCACATAGTTTGATAGTAGGACCTTTACAGTATACATAAAAACATCATTGCAATAAATACATTCTTAATGTATTTATAAATAAAATGCATACCATCTCTTATCCAGCAAATCTAATTCAACATGCAAATGACTGAACACTGATATGTGCAACCTCTTCAGTCAAACTGCTTCAGGATGACCTTCAGCATTCCTTTATAAAAATTGTAAATGAGCTAGAATAATCTAAACTACTCATAAATCCAAAGAAAACTAATGTATGGGTATTTTCACCTCCAAGCCAGCATTCTAACTACTGTGACTTATTATCAGTCAATAATACTAAACTTGAGGTTGCAATATATAAAGCTATTGGGTATAATAATAATTGATAACAGATTAAGATTGTCAGCACATGCAATGCACAGTTCAAGAAAAGGACTTCTTTTTAAAGTCAAACCTTTTCTATCAGAAAATCAACATAAGATGGTAACTCAAACCTAGTCTCATATAGGTCTCTTCAATTAATCTCAGCTAGGCAAACTGGAGCAACTTTATAATAAAACCTCAAAGTTTGCAAGTAACCACATTAACCAAACACATTACTGCCTTGCACTTCAGGCACATAACTGGCTGGAGCTATCTATTGGGCTACACTCACATTAGTACTGCCCATAATATCCTCTATAGGCCAGACAGTTGCCCCCTGCCACTGGACATTTGTTAAACTGGTACTGAAAGCCACAAAGAATTGTACTCACTGATCCAACACTTGGTCCTTACTTAAAAATCTAAAAATCATAATGGTTACTGCCTCTACTTTGCATAAGTTGCTAAACTGTGGAACGCATTCCTGACACCAGAAATATCTCAACTGCATGTTAAAAATCTCATTGAAAATATACATGTAAACAAAATGGTCCAGTACTTTGTAACACCCTAATTACTAAGCCCCCTTCTTATTCTGATCTTATTACAGCTATATTTTAAAATCCCAGTGAAGCCATACCTGTCAACAAAACAGTCCTACTCATGTACCAACACAATTACTAATTCTTCCCCTTATGCAGCCAAATCATATAAATGTTATAAAATCCTCACACCTTTTTTTTCCTTTTTACGAGTCTTAGGTTAATAAATGTTTGGATAAAATATGCATGAGCCTCATTTGCTCTCTGAGTGCTAATGTTTCAGTATGACTTTAGAGATCTACTGTAAAATAATGCTGAATATTTTATAAACATGTAGGTTGTAAATACAATGCAGTGTATTTAACATAGTGATCACCTGTTAAATTATATATACCTCAGTGTTGTATTGTATACCTTTATTTGTTATCTCATACTACTTACCTGTACAAATGCATGTAATGTGCACTTTCCTACCTGGACCTCTACTGAAAAGTGACTTTGTTCATTTTGACTTTCCCAGTAATCAAAGTTAAATAAATAAACCAAAATGCAACCTTCAGGCCATTGTCACAGAGGTTGTAGCCCTGACTACAACTGCTGAGACCTGGGTTCAGTGACGAGCCACTTGTGGGGAGGACTGAGTATCTAGCTATGGGAGGTCTGTAGCAGCAGTCATTCTTCAAGAGACTCCTACTGCACATAGGGTAGCAGCATAAATAACTGCAAGTTAGGAGAGTGATCAGAAGCATGAAAAGCATAGTCTCTGGATGAAAGTAATTAAAAAAATGGGGGTGGGGGCCTTGTCTTGTGCATGCTGAATCCTAGCTTATTTATGACCTACCAGTGGCCCAATAACCTGATCCCAGCTTCAAGAAGTAATTAATTCCAGGCTTGCATGAGTCACATAGCTGTGGTTAGGAGGCCACATTCCCCAGAGGTAGAAGTCCCTGACCATATGGGGGCACTCCATGGTTTATGTTTTGAAGAGGTACTGAAAATCATCAAAGGGAATCTGAGGGAAAACACTGATTATACATAACTTGGGGCCAATGGATCTAGAGTTTGGTATGCAGCAAAAGGTGGTCAACAAGGATTTGAAAAGAATAATTAGCTGAAAAAATAAAGGGGATACGAGTGCCTTTTTGCATCAGAACATGGCAGTTATTTATTAAATACAGTAATACTTTACAAAGTAGTAATTTTCAAAAGGAAACATTAGCATTTTGCATAAAAATGAACATTAGTTGATGTTATTTAGTAACAGTTTATACACAGTAGTTTTTACATAAAGACAATTCACCTAATGTCAGTGCCAGCAACTTCACCTAACAAAGTAGATAGCTACTGGTTTTATAAAGAAATGATAAATTATCTTTCTGCCACTAACTACACTGCATTAATGTACAATGATTTTGGCATGCAAGACAATTACAGTGACTGATGGGTTGTCTTCATAGTAACTTTGGCATAAAATGAATACTTATTGTTATTTTGGCATAAAAATTATACAAGGGACAAATTCCAAAAAAAAATTGCTCTCTGTGTAAGTCTGTCTTGATTTCGGAGACCTGCTGTCAATGCAATTGGCTTATTTCAGTGTAAGGCCTATCTATGCATAGGCTTACTATTATTATACTATTATAACTCTCAACCTATTAGTGCAAGAAATGTGAATAAAGCCTAAAATGAGTACAAACACCAAAAAAAATATAGGTAGGGACAGATTTTAAATATTGCTCTTATAAACTTAGAAAGATGCTAGAATAACAATATTTGTGTTAGCATGTATTTTCTGAAGAAAGTGAAGTCTGAAACTGAAATATATGCTGTTATTTAGTGATTTAGTGATTTCACACCTTAGTGATTTGCTAGAAAATCACAAATTTTATGAGGAAGATACTAAAAATATGAAGCAAATATCTGGATATTCTGCAAAAATCTGGACATTTGAGTGCCATACTGGGACCAGATTCTGAAATGCTTGAGTGCCATACTGGGACCAGATTCTGAAATGCCTGCCATCAGTGTAAGTGATCATACTAACAGCAAGTCTTTCGGAATCAAGGCCTCTGTGAATCTTGCATGCTATGAGGAGTTAAACATTAAATGTGACAGTTTACATTAAGGGGTAGTGATGTCAGTAACAGTAATTGAATTCACATTTAATCAGATGTCTGAAATTTACAAAATGTCAGTAGGTGTAATTCCATACAGTCTACATGGAGTAATTCTCCATGTAGGCATAGTGTTTTGGCCTGAACACAGAACATGGCCGACCGAGCGATCCAGGAAACAGGGCTGAGGGGCGTGCATGAGCGTGCGGAACCAGAGGTATCTGCGGAATGCAAATCACCTCCTACATTGGTGAAAACCATGCAAATGAGGTTGATATGCTATCCAATAAGCAGAAAGGCACCCATGTACGTGCCGTGTTGGTGGAAGACATGTACGCGGATACAAACCGTTTACTGGACTTTAAATTTCAGACAGGGGCTGTAAAAAGCTAAGAAAAAGGGTGGATATGGTAGCATAGGCATACAAATAGACAAATCTATGGTCAGTGAGTCCAGAAAGCAATGCAAATCATTAAAATATGTATATATTTTTAATACATATGTTATGTTTGCACTACACGCAGCGATGTGTTATAGAAAAGAAATACAAAGTGTAAAAAAGTGAAAAGTACAAATTTGCCAGTATATTGCATTATAGTGCCCAGCATGCAGAGTATTACAGGTGTGAGTGGTTGCTATGGAGCCAGGCCCTGGAGTACTGAAGTATCCAGGGTATACTCCCATTAGCTGTATGTAAGTGAGCTGGGGTTAATGAATAACAAAAAGGGCTTCAGTGTCCGCAGATGCAACCCATGGTTGGGCTAGAACCATATAGGTAGTGGTAGAACAGGTAGCTGGCATCAAAAGGGGTTGTGTCACACTATGTTAAAGCAGATTGGAGCTCAATGGCGCCTGTTTATGCTCAGCTAAGCAGGGGTGTGTGTCTGAAGCTGCTGAGCGTGTTTTAGCTAGTTTAAGAAAAGCTGAATGTGGCTGTGTTTGGGGGAGTGCTTAGCAGTGAAAGAATTAGAAAAAAAATGAAAGAAAATAGCCTGGGAAAGCCAATCAGGTAGAAATGACTGATAAGCCCTGTTCAACAGGCACTGGCCCATTCAAACCCTCAGTGATATACCTATCAGATGGAATGAGCATAATGAGCCAATCACACAGGCTGCAACTGCAGCACACCACTATAAAGTATGCATGCACCCTGCAATCTGATTTTTCCCACATACTCTGCACCATTGGAGTACACACTTAGGAATTTTAACTGACAAAATGTGAGGGGCTGCTGCTGCTGCTCTGCTGTATCTCTCTGTGCTTGAGACTGAGGTCAGTGAAGATGATGATGTTGACAATAGGCCCAGACTGAGAAGGAGAAGAGTGTTCAGGCCCAGGGTGACCTTCCAGGGGCTACATGAGCTGGAGATTGCAGAACCCTATAGGGTGGATAGGGACATACTAGAAGAACTCACCAAACTCTGCCGTCCACAACTTAGACCCAGAGCCAACTGAGGGGGAACCCATCCCAGTGGAAACAAAGGTTATGTGTAGCCCTTAGAATATTAGCTACAGGTATCTTTCTGAGACCAATTGGGGATATACTAGGGATCTCACAGGCATCTGCATCCAGGGTACTCCACCAACTCCTGGATGCCATGCAAGCACATGCCAGTGAGTACAATTATTTACCCTGCACACAATTATTTACCCTGCACCCCTGAGGAGAGAGGGTCAGCAATATTCATCTCTTCCACCATGTAATACACTACCCTGATATACTGGGTGCCATAGACTGCACTCGTGCACATCAAAGCACCACCCGGTGAAGAGGGTAGGGTCTCTGTCAACCGTAAGGTGTATCACTCCATCAACTGCCAGGTCATGTGCAATGCCCAGGGCATTATCATGAATGTGTGTGCTGGCAGCTATCCTGACTCCCACATCTAGCATGCCTCATAGGTGTACCAGATATTTGCCAGGGGGGACATCCCATATGGCCATCTACTGGGGGATGCTGGCTATGCACTGGAATCGTGGATGATGACACCCTTCAGAAATGCACACACCTGCTGAAGAATGCCATAATGAGGTGCATGCACAAACTAGGAACATCATAGAGCATTTGGGCTGCTTAAGTCATGGTTCTGCTGCTTTGATATATCTGGTGGAGCTCTGCAGTACTCTTCAGCCACATGTGCACACATGTTCACAGTATCTGTCATGCTACACAATATGATCCTACGGAAAAAGCAGCAGCAGGAATATCACAGGGAAGGGACACACAACCCCCCCCCCACCAGTGCCAAGGTCTCCACAGCTACAGGGGGATTCTGAGGTGGAACCCCCTGAGCCTATCCCTGTAGGCAGACATAGACATGCCCAGTATGCCCTGGCCTTGGCAAAGAGGCAACACATAGCACATGCACTGACAACCTAGGGTCCTAGGGACTGACACCTCACTCCAACTCACATACATAGTAATAAGGATGCCAGCTACACCACACAACCTGTACCTTACCATGTATTGGCTGTGTACTGCATGCATCAGACAGAGACAGCCCTGAAGCACTGTTATCTCAATCGTTGTAGGCACAAGGTAAGGCACTCTTCTTTACAACAAATGAATGGGGTAGTAGACTGTATTAGCATATGTATGGATCTGCTGCATGTATGCAAGGGAATAAAGTGGGCTACTGGGATAGCTGCAGACAACTGACAGCTGTGTGGGACAACAGGAACTCTCTGTCCAATACTGGCCAACTTATAATATGCAGTAGGCCCCAAGCCAGCAAAATCCAATGCAATATGTGAGGGCATGACATACAGCAGGGTCACAGGACAGATGCTTGACTGTCAATGCTAGAGTCCCATACCCCCAACATACCTGTATTCCCATACAACTGCAGTCACAGTATGTTTGCAAGGTAATAGCAGCAGACCACACAATCCCAGGGCTGTCCCAATCAACCTTGTGACATGTATCATTTCCCAATATGCAGGAGTCATAGTGCTATGTTTGTGGTTGATAGTGTCAGGAAGTAAACTGCACTGGCTGGTGGCTGTAGTGGCTTAGTGGGTAAGTATATTACCATGGTTGATAGGGTACATGGTTTGAGAGTGGCTGCACCTACTGTTTTGCATGTGAGCTACACCTGTGATAGGAGTTCTACAGACTATCTATGTGTCAGTATTTGTGACTGCAAGAAAGCTGAGAAAAGACAGAGACAATGGAGGGACAGGGGGCCACATATATGGACAGTAGACAGCCCTGAGTAACCTAGATGGTGGCTAGTAGAAAATCAGGTTGTTACAAGTCAGTATAGCACCAGGATGTAAAGGCTGTAACGTAACTTGTGTCAGTACTTACAAGTCAGTGGGCACCATCCATAACTCACAAATGTACAGAGTTTAGCAGAATGTCCACATTTATGGCTGATATATATGTTCTGTTTGTTATAACATTTGCAGTTTTCTGGCCAACTATTATCAAACTACTGAAGGTTACTGCGAGAAACTAACGACAGACAATTGAGATGCAGACTTCATACCCATTGGAAAATGTATGCTAATACAAAACCAGTCCACCAACCATCTAGGTTTGTAAGGGCAATATTAAAATCCTGTCCTCATGTTTGGGCTTATGTCCCATCATTATATATGACCCTGTCCACATTAATGGCTGTAAAAGTTTGAGAGGTATGGGCAACATGTAGCCTTATAATAACAGTACAGCACAAACCATCTGAGGACAGAGCAGACATATGGGGCACTACACTGGACAACCTGCAAAACAGGTACAGTCAAAGGTGTGAAGTCCGTAACCCTGTGTGTAGTGTTACATCTCTTACCCCAATCACAGCATACCTACAGCTACATAGAGCAGCAACTGTGGACAAAGCCAGGAACAGGAGCAGGGCAGGACAAAGGCCCACATATAAGGGGAAGGAGGAACTACTGGCCAGACTAATCCAGTACGTGCAGACTACAACAGTTTGTGTAGTAGCATAGGTTCCCTGCAGTGCATGGAGTCAGTAACCCAAATGTCTGTTAGCATTTCCTCACATCAATCTATAATGATCTGCCACTGATGAACCAAGAAATCACAGTGCTATGTGAAATGCACCAGACATCTTATGCAAAACTCTGTTCAGTCCAATACACACTGTACACACCCTAGATGTGGGTCAGATATTATGGACAGCACACAGACAGGAAATCCCTCGGGCATTATATCAGGGAGGTGCTGGACTGTTTCACCAGGTTCAGCAGACAACTGGCTGTAGCACAAAAAATCCTGGACTGGAGTACATGTAGATCTGGCCTGGAGTCCCATTGTATTTAATGATGGTCATACTAGGCATGCTCGTACACATGCCCATACCCGAACCCACATCTGACTATAGAACTGTGATGTCCATATATCTCTGTGCATACAGACAACTATGTATACCTCACTTGTCTCTCCCCATCCCCATCAGACATGATCACCCTTATCTATCTGTATGTGGCACATATAAGAAATGTCTGGATCTGTTGAGTTTAATATAGACACACACACACATATGTGTATGTGTGTGTATATATATATATATATATATATATATATATATATATATATATATATGTATATATTTATTTCATACATAGGCAGACAGAGGGGGAGAGAGAGAGACCCAGAAATGCATAGTGTGATATAGTGCTGCAGCCACTCGTACACCAATTGTAACCAGTGGTACATGCAAATAGTATGGAGAGCTCTAGTGTGTAATACTAGGTAGGTAGGGGTTTCTAATCTCACATTAGCCACTGTGTCTGTGTGTGTCTGTGTGTGTCTGTGTGTGTCTGTGTGTGTCTGTGTTTGTGAGTGTCTGTGTATATATTCCACATACAGCAGAATACACATGCCCAACAGGCCTATGTATGTGCAATGTTCACTCATTTTATGGCCCTGTAACTGGTGTCCTCCACAACAGTGGCCTCCCTTTTAGCAGCTACTGATGTCGTCCACCCCAACAGCAGTGGCAGACACTATCCAAATGCATAAGCTCCATGGTGCATGCAATAAATACGTAGCATTATAGTGTATACAGCTAGATGGGTAATGGTTCTGATCCCAACAATGACAACTCAGTGAGTGTGTGTACATGTGTGTAAGTATATCTCCTTGCCGCTGTGTGTGCAATGCCAATACATTTTAAAGCTTGTGCCTACCTGTGACCCCCCCCATTGGCCTACTTTACAGAGCCTGCTGATGTCATTAACCTTAGATGCACAGTTACACAATCTCCAGACACATAAGCTGTGTGGCGCATTCAATAAGTATATAGCACTATAGTGTATACAGGTAGTTAGGTAGTGGTTCTAATCCCAACAATGGCAACTCAGTACGTGTGTGTAAGTATATCCCCCTGCAGCTGTGTGTATGTCGTAACTATGTGTGTGTGCAATAACAATACATTTTAAGGCATGTTCCACCATGTTAACCCCACAATTGAATTACTTTACAGTGCCTGCTGGTGTCTTCCACCTTAGATGCACAGTTAGACACTCTCCCAGCACATAAGCTCCATGGTGCATGTGATAAGAATGTAGCACTATAATACATACAACTAGATAGTGGTTCTAATCTCATAACTGGAACTGTGTGTGTGTGTGTGTGTGTGTGTGTGTGTGTGTGTGTGTGTGTGTGTGTGTGTGTGTGTGTGTGTGTGTGTGTGTGTGTGTGTGTGTGTGTGTGTGTGAAGCATATCCCCTGTAGCAGTGTGGCTGCCTTGTGTGTGTGATGGTTATGCCATTTTGAGGGCCTGTTCCGCCATGTTAATCCCCCCATTGGATTACTTTACAGGAGCTGCTGGTGTCATCCACCTTAGATGCACCATTAGACACTCTTCAGGCACATAAGCTCTGTGGTGCATGTGATAAGTACATAGCACTATAGTACCTACAACTAGATAGGTAGGGGTTCTAATCTCAAACCTGGCAACTCTGTGAGTGTGTGTGTGAAGCATATCCCCTGTATCAGTGTGGCTATCTTCCCTGAGTTTGTGCGTGACTGTTATACTATTTTAAGGGCCTGTGCAAACCTAATAATTCCCCCCCCCCCCCCCAGTGGCAAACTTTACAGAACCTGCAGATGTCCTCCACCTGAATATTAGTATTCACCACTACAAAAATATATAAGCTCCATGGCACATGCAATATGTATGTCACCCTGTAGTATGTACAACTAGGCAGGTAGGAGTTCCACTCTTACTAAAGGCGGTCCATGTGTGTGTGTGTGTGTGTGTGTGTGTGTGTGTGTGTGTGTGTGTGTGTGTGTGTGTGTGTGTGTGTGTGTATCCCCTTGCAGAAATGTAACTGTGTTATGGCCAACACCTGTCCCACCATGCAGGTTGCAGTCCATGTTTAGCCAGGTGTGTCCTGTGAAAACAACTAAAACAATGCATAGGTCCCAAGAGTGTAGGACAACAAACATTTCCTACATGTGTATAATAGTTGCATAAAGTAGTCCATTTTACATCAGAAACACCTTAATGTTCAGAGGCATAGCATAATGTAGGGAAATACTACAAAAATAAGCTGTCATATTGGCAGACCAAGAGAAGTCCCGTCCTTTGCACTTCCCTTGGGAATGGTTTGTCCTGCCAACTCTCACGATACTACATGAAGTGTCCCACATTGGACATTTGTTAAGGTGGCAGCCCTACTCTGTGTTACCTTTGTGTGTGCAATATGTATACATGTCGAGGCCTTGTGAGTAGATGCTGCCCCTAAATACCCACATGTATCTAGGCATGAATGCTAACCGCCACCACACACATTTGTAGGTACTGACTTAGGCTGTGACAGCTGTCAGTTGTGTGCTGTCTGTCATTGACCCATCAAATGATGTTAACACACTACAGCAGGGTCTTCCATTGGGTATAGACTGGTGCCAAGGTCCTGGCCTCAAGCTAAATGCAAAAAAACAGTACCATCATACCATACAGCAAGGACATGGCACCACTGTTTGCTACATCATTAGCAACCCCATAAACACACAACCTGTGTTGAGACACCTAGGTACTCAGTTTGATAACAATTTTGCAGTCAACCATCATGTAGTGGCACTGGCAGAAAGCCATTGTATGTGGTTCAACTCATAGGTAAATGGAGTGCATCCAGACAAAAGGTCGATATTACCTCTGTATAGTCCTCTGTCAGTAGAACAATAATTTAGTACAATTACCCAACTGATGTGTACCTATCTGGACATCTGCACCAACTGGAAAGGCCATGGTAATACCCACAAAGGTAACCCATGGCCTCCAACACCTGTCCCATGCAGACAGCCTCTAATTAATCAGTAGTGCCCCACATGGTATCGGACAGGTTGGCCAGATGTGGGCTGTGGTGTGCCTACAAGACAATGTTGGGCCCTGCCCTTCAACAGCTTCCCTATATATGTGAGCCTAATTCCTCGTGCATTACCAGCACAAAAGGCCTGGATCTGAATTGCAACAGCAGCAAAACCTGCCAGAGACACAGGTTTGTCTCCCAGAGGCTGTCCTGTCTCAGAAATGATTGTCCCATATATGTCAAACAGAGTACCATGCAGACCCTCATCAGGTGTAACCATCATGAGTGGATGAGATACCACAAATCTGCCCCAGGGGTCCCACCTGTGTCCCACAGTGTCAGGAGCAACAGCTGCTGATTGACGATTCTGTTGGGAATAAAGTAATGTCTTGGCTTGTAAGGGCCTCAGGGCCAATAGCCTAGTAATCTGCTACAATCTTAGTTATAACAGTTATGGCTCTGTGTGCTGTGATGGACTGTGTTGTTATGTGTCCACTCCCATCACTGCCATCTACTGTGTTGTGTCCCCTATGGGTGACATTACAGTTCCATATCATACACCCATCATCCAACAAACAGGTGAGTGGTACCACAGGTGTATGGGGACAGTCTGGCAACATCTGTGTGACACAATTACAGACAGCACTGCAAACGTGTTGTAAGGTATCCTCCTTGTGGGTGTCCAACATCCGCAGTACACAGATGTTTGCAGAATGTGTACATGTGCCTGATATATGTGGACCCTCTGCCGGACAAATGTGGATGTCTGGAAAACAGTTGGACAATATGTAATGGTTGTTTTCAGACTGTTGGGAATCTGTGTGTCACAGGCCAGACACCTCAGAAAACAGATATGGTACGTTAATATCTGGTACTGTATTCATTCCCTCATGTTGCATGTTCAATATGTACACTTAGTTGCTGAGGTGGAGTCTGTGTTCCCCCACTACTGCTGGATATAACCTGATGTCCTGCTGTAGGGGGCAACAGGTATGCTAGACATAGCTCTCAGGTGATGATATACAGGTGTTGAGTACACAATGACCTAGCCAGAGTACATCAGGAACAGTCAAGGACACCTGGACAATATTTGAATTATGCCTGTGTGACATTCACAGAGTGAGAGGAGCAGGCTGACAGTACATCATGTGATATAACCACTATATCCATCACTACTGACTATCACTATTGTCTAATACACAATCCATTTGCATTCGTACATGAGCTGACCATTGCTGGGGGGACTCAGGGCCAGAGCTGAGATGTATGTCATAGCAGACAGAGTCAGAAGGGAAGCCTGCAGCTGCTGGTCTGTTGACTAACAATGACATGTAATTCCAAGATAGTTACCATAGAGCTCTATTGTAATCCCTATTTCCCATGCCTGCATTCCCCAACTGCATTTGATTACATGGGAAATACTGTTACATATCTGGTATAGTGCTGTACTCCTTTATGTGCATAAATCCTGTGGTAGAATGCTAGGATAGCAGAGTCTGTCATCAAAGAGAAAGCCACAGACCTGCGTACCTTAGGCAGCAGCTTGCCTTTTGTAGGTAATGCTCATGAATGGCTGATTGCCTGTGCACCAATCTGTGGCTCAGACTTGCTAATTGCATTCAGAACAGCTGTGTTGCATTTTCCTTGGCCAAAATCAGGGCAACACAGTGCTGTATTTGAGGCCTTCATGTGGGCCTTGACCCTTTTCCTGGCCTGTGGAAAGGACATTATCGAGGTGTGGGGACTATATCATCACAGAGGGTAGGTTGAAATACTGTCCATTGTTTGGATTTATGTGGTATGTCCACAGTTTTACATGCTATGTTTGGCCATTGTGAGCAGACTTTCTGATTATGTCCGTTTACTGTTTAACAATGTGGGTTGAGGTGAGTAAGGAGACAGACATGTGAGTGTCATATGTCATTTTCATCAGAATATATATGCTGCTGCAGTAGTCACTGGTCTATCATCTCTGTATGTTTGTAGGGGAAGACTTTGATGCATGTCCCTGTCACTTGACCATTCCCTCACCCCACCCCTTTGTGTATGGATGTTGTGTGGATTCCCTATTCTAGGTGTTTGGGAGGTATGGTAGGTCTGTAGCAGGTAGCTGAACATACTGCTGCATATATTGCAGGCTGCACCTGCTGCATTCTGCCCAGGAGCCATGCTGGGGATTGTGAACACATTGTGGGACAACAAGCTGTATGCGTGAGTGAGGGAGAAGTGTCAGCTCTGCTGTCGCAGCATAGCCAGGGTGAGGGTGCCCATTACAGTCCAGTTGAGGCATGTGCCTCTGGTACATATGTTAAGTAATAGTACAGTGGTAGGTGACATGTAGGACATCTCTACATATTTGTGAAATGTGTCCTAACCTACAAGCCTTTGAGGTGCTAATATGGGTGGCAGTGACTGCAGTAGCAGAAAAAAGTTCTACTTAAAATTGCACGGCTCAGTTATTTAATTGTTCTGACAACCATGTACTTGACATGCAACACACTGGAATGGAAACCAGGACTGTGGGTGGAAAAATGTTAAGCATTATAGAAATGTTAACAGATTGAGCTCCAGAGTCAATACTATAGCAGGTGTATTTGCAAGACATATATGCATGCATACAGTCTGTTACACAGGATTGGCATGAACATGTATGATCGGATGTGTATGACGTGCGACACTGAACTGTCTGTTATATTTTCATAATCTCAATGTGTACTGACGTGGCAGTATGTCAGCACACAGCATAGGTTGTGTGACAAGTGTACCAAATGTAGGTGCCACAACTGTCTACATTCCTCAATAGTCTGAGGTTATCATCTCTACATACACATCCAACAACAATATCCCAGAGGGAGGGGTGTGGGTGACATAACTTTGTTGCTTAATTGCTGGGATGATTGATTGATGGCAGTGTAGGTGTGGGCAAAATGGAGAGCTATGTATGGGGTGAATTCTTTTTATGGGATAGATGCCCATTTTTTTTTTTTTTTTTTTTTTTTTTTTTTTTAGGAGAGAGTGGAATGTTGGGGAAGGGATATAGGTACATGTGGGGAGGTAAGTTGGGTAGGAGAGGTAGCATTTGCAAACAGACAAGACAGAAAAGATGGCAGACAGGGGTGATGTATGACACATGAGGGGGTAAATATCTTGGATGGGGAGGGTGTTGTGCATTCGGACCAAGTTCCCCCAGATGGCAGCAGTGGGACTGAGCTCCCACCCATGGACAGTCACTACTTCTCCTTTATTGCCCCAAAGTTGGCTGTGCTTGGGGCTGGGCACTGGGCTGGCCTGTCCCTTCAAGTGCACCAGTCTGCCCTCAATCTGGCAGAGTGAATTGTCCGTGTCATGCTGGAGAATCCTGCGCACCATCCCTGGGAGCTGTTGCTGGGTGACTACTCCCTCTCTGTGCCCATGCCTCAGGGGGGACAAGCCCCGTACCCTGAGGTTGTTCCACCCATGGATGGTGCAGGACCAGCGGAGGGGGCAGCTCCTGGTTTGGTCCCAGATGTGCTAGGACCCGGTGTCACAACCAGATGATGTGGGGTAGGTGGGTCCGCAGCTATGGTGTTGAGGTTTTTTTTCAAAGTGTATAGGTTAGTCATGCACAGAACATTTGGTTATAACAGCATGCGTGGATGTTCCAATTAACCCAAAACAATAAAATTGCATACCATACAGAACACACCAATAAATGGGATAACAGTATAGTAACAGCATACCAGTAATTGTTACGGCAAAAGGCCAACAACATTGGTATTTCAACAAGGTATGTTAGTATGCAACCATTGTAATATGTAACAATAATAAAACACAAGGGCCAACATAAGGTTTTGAGAACAACATATGTGAACTGGAAACCATACCCGTAGTACAACAATAATAATATTTGTGATACAGGTAAGGAGTAGGGGAGGGACATTCAATTAACAACCTATATTTATTGCAACAGTACTGTTTTATACTCTACAGATTTGTCCTCACTTTTATGTCTATAAGTGCCCTATATCTTCTGTAGCATTTACATACCTCTCAAGCTATCTGCATGGGACAGGGTGGGCCAAGCTGTAAAACCTACTGACTATTACATTTCAGAGGAACATATATGACTACCAAGGAGTACTGTGCCACTGATGTTGTGTGTGTGTTAGTGACATACTTCGACTGGATGTTAAATCTGTGCCCAAGGGTTTTGGCCACAGTGATCACTAACCATGACAGTGTGGCACGTGTGAGACATGTATCATGCATAGTACAGATAGTTTAAACATATCCTGCTATCCTTGGCATGCATGGGGTTAGTTTATCAGCAGACATTCACAGATGCACCAGGCATACAGTTGTAACAACAATAAACAGTTTCATTGTCTTATTAACTTGGAATAGCAGTGTACTTATGGATGTTTACTTTAATGAAGTCTTATCACCTTGCTGAGCAATACTGTTTATAAACATTTGGATACATGAATTAGTATACCATTGGAACAGCTACTACAGACAATTTATTTACCTGTAATTCCTGTGGGGAGAACATCTGTTAACAGTATATAATTGTTTCTATACATATTCAGTAATACTTGTCTATTTCTGTAAATATATAGTAGTACTTGTCCCTGGATTTGAACTCCAGTCTGTGTCTGCAAAAATGAACAGCATACATATAATTTAGCAAACTGAGCTACTGAGCCACTGCTGTGTATTCATTGACTGATATATGCCTAGAGCTAACCTGTTAACAAATTCTGACCTGGTAATGTAGGTAGAGTGTTGCACAAGACTGCAGTGACATTTGAACACGCATGCATGAGATGCATGCATGACAGTGATAGTAGGTGAACTGTATATTACTACTTGGAATGCAGGTATACACATTTAAGCCCTAGTGGATGGGAATATGTGTGATATGAACAGAGCATATAGGGGTGCTGGGTTAGGTACCTGACCCATATACCGTTACAGATGTTATATTTGCAGTATATACCTATTGCAGTGTCATACTTGCTTGCATCAGCATAACTACATTCAGGAATGCATATAGCTGAAATGCAAAGGTTAACAGAAGACAATCCTGAGGGGAACGCATTATAATACCTTACACATTACTAATCAAGGTTCAGATCTTATAGTGCAGAACAAATATAATGCAGTATATCTTGTAGTACAGCTCCACATCTACACTTTAGGAAAACAGTTCTTTATCGGCCATCCTTCAGTCACTTAATGGAATTATACCCATGTTTACTTCACATCACTTGTAATACTCAATTTCTTGACCAACAGCCCAAAATACACACAACACTTGGCACAACAAACCTTTATTGAGGGTGACATTAAACAGTTACCATTCTTTTTATTTTTGAACAATTTACATAATGCAGGCACTGATAAACAGCTGTTATTTCACAATGTATGCATTACTAATGTTATTTCCTTAACAATTCTGACTGGAGCTGTACTCTATTTCCTGAAATTTATGACTGCAGATGATTTATTCACTTCACATTATGAATCCAGTTGTACTTTATTATGTGAACATCATTATTAATACAGTATACACTTGTTATTCTTTAACATTATTAATGCAGTTATACCTCTTTCTTTCCTTCACATTAGCAGGTTTCATGCTTTTATCTGTGTTGACCTATACCTGGCATTACTCACTTATATCAGTTCAAGTCTATGAACATTCATTAAAGTACACTCAAAAGAGAATATACCTACTGTCAGTTACTGTTGCACTCTTTCTTAATTTTATTACTATATATTGCAGGATATATCTGTAATCACCACACACTCATTACAACCTGGCCAGGCGCTCTGCATGGGCCTTCAGGTTGTGAGCTCTCCCCTCTGCAGCTGTGGGGAGAGAAACACACTATTATGCATATCTGTCTATTAGATATTCATACTAGACTTTGGTAAATTAATGCTTCCTATACTTACAGACTTGTGGGGCATTGTTGTCCCAAGCATCTTGGATCCACTAGGCCAAGAGTTCTCCCTTCCTATGCTTCAGGTCATCATAGTGTTGATGCACCTGCTCACCAGTGCGGGAGATGCCAGTTGCACTGGTGAGGTTGCGTGCCAGCCAGTACCAGGCCTCAGATTTGTATTCACACCCCTGATACTGGCCCTGTAGCAGCCAGATGTCATGGTCATTTATGAGGAGCCCAACCATGACCCTGGATGCCAACATGCCCCACCTCTGTGCCCGGAAGTGTGCACCCTCTCCAACTCCAGCCATAGCTCCTGCAGTGATCAAACTCCAACAGGTTCTGGCTGTATTCTCACTTGTTCAGCTTAAATAAGGCTGTTTTCCCATCCTTTACTGCCATTGGACCATTTTAAAAAATGGTAAGTGAAGCTAAGCACCGTGCAAACCTGCTAAGCTTAGTTGAACAGTGCTTAAACTGGCAATGCTTAACAATGCTTAACAGTATGCAAACCAGCGTAGCTTGAGCTGAGGACTGCTTAAACAGGCATTCCTTAGCAGTGCTCAAACCAGCTAAGTGGAGCTGCACGTTGCTAACTATTGCTAAAACTGGTCCTATTTAAGCATTGCTTGGCTTGGCTTAGCAATGCTTAGCAGAGCTTAGCTATGGGCAAACCAAAGTTTTTCAAAAATAAAAAATAATTATTGAAAGTAATTGTTTATTAATGATACTTTATTATTATGTATATCTATTTTACTTTATATCTCCTCAATATATGCATTTCACTGCATTATCTTGGAGTGTAACTTTACTTGTGTGTAACTGGGGCTTTTATCCTCCAGTCTCCAAAGAAAATGGGCTTCTGGTCCATCTGGGCTAACTTGGTTAATAAATGTCAACATATACATAATAGGGAAATGTTGTAAAATTATTTTTTTATCCCGTGTGAAAAGCTGAATGGCCTGTATTCGAACCATGCACCTACTGAACATGAGGCCATCACTCTAACCATTTGGCTACCGAGGATATGGTGATTACACCTATACATTTCTGTATAGCTCTCAGTTATGTTTTAGCACTGCTGAGCACCGGGAACCTTAGAGACGGTCTACCTACATCTGTCCATTTACTCATAACTGTTGATCTCATTTAATTTAATAAATTCTCACTATATCCTCTGCACTGTAAATCAGAAGTCATATTATGTAACTCTTGACCAAATTCATCGTCTTTAGTATTTAATCTGATTTTCAGTGCAGAGGATATAGTGAGAACTTACTAAATGAAATGAGATCAACAGTTATGAGTAAGCGGACAGATGTAGGTAGACCATCTCTAAGGTTCCCCGGTGATAATGGTAGTAATAATAATAAAAATAATAGAACACATAACAGACAGATTAGGTACTTGATGAACTATAATAGGCATACACAGTCTATTAAGTAGATTATTTAAAGGAATTAGCTGATTTTAACATCTAATTTAGATATTAAGGATGTAATTTGCACATAAACGCGAGAAAAATCTGAAGCAACTATTATGCTACAAAGATATGTATTCTAGCAATAAATCTGTAGCTAGAACCACTAAAGGGACCCACCCTTGTCATAACTGTAGTTTTTGTGGAGAGATTAATACAGATGTTATATTTGAGCACCCTATTTCTAAAGTGAAATTTTAATTTAGGGCTTATGCTACATGTTATACGGAAAATGTGGTATATTTCAACAACTGTGTAGCCTGTAGATGTTTCTATATAGGAAAAACTAACTTAAAATTGAAGCTGAGGATTTGTTCACATTTGTCTGAGATATGTAGAGGTGTTGAAAGTAATGCATTGTATAAGAATATTCGACAAAAGGGCAGTACACATACCTTTAAGTTTTATGCTCTTCAGGTACGTGCAGGAAACCGTGGGGGTGATATTAAACTTGTAACTGAGTTAGCGGAATGTAAATGGATAGACTGTTTTAGAGCTGACCATAGCCCAGGACTCAATACTCAGAATAGTTTGCAACCTGTACTCAAGTTTAAACAAGAATGTATTTAACCAGGCTGTACTCAAGTTTAAACAAGAATGTATTTAACCAGGCTGTACTCAAGTTTAAACAAGAATGTATTTAACCAGGCTGTACTCAAGTTTAAACAAGAATGTATTTAACCGGGTGGTTTGTGTATTTGTGTGTGTGTGTGTGTGTGTGTGTGTGTGTGTGTGTGTGTGTGTGTGTGTGTGTGTGTGTATATGTATTTATTTATTTGTTTATTTTACATTTGTTGACCAGGAAAGTCCGACTGGAACGAGGTCCATTTACAGTGGAGGACCGGGGAGAAAAGCTCCACATTAGTTAAACAATAATTGCAAATGGTAAGACAGGCAAAAAAGACAAATCACACAAGAAATAATATATATTTACAATGGATTGTTCCAAGCAAGCTTAAATTGCAGATAGTTAGGCTCCAGATGGCATTCAACTGAGGAGTTTAACACTGTTGCATGTAGTCAGTAAGGATAGAAGAGAGGAAGGTAATATTTGACCTTGTTAACTTTAAGTTTTTATTTTCTTTTTTTATATGAATGTCATATGACCTGGATCATGTGCTCGATAGGAATCTGATTGGATGGTCATTTATTTAAAATTGATTGTACTTAATAAGCCTGTTATGCACTGAAAAAGAGCTTTGCATTTTACTGTTTGCACTATTAAAACTCTGATGGTGGACTCCTTGCTTGGTTTGTTTGGATTTTTGGTTATTTATAGCTGTGAAGTACTTCAATTCCAGAATTTGGTAGTCGTTTTTTGCTATATTGAATGAAGTGCCCATCTACAACTTTTAAATAGGCATACAACACATTGCTTTTTGGAATTGTCACTGTACTATTACCTAGAATGTTGAATAGTACAGAGAAGCCCATTGCATTTATTTCCAGTTCATAAATGGTACAGAAAAAAATCCCCAAAAACTTACATTTGCTTCAACATTAATGACAGGAGCTGAGGGTTTGCCCAGATTGACATGGATGCCCTGAAGCCAGTGGTGTGATGATTGCAACAATTTCACCAATATTTATAGGGGAAAATTTTCCATTGTTAACAAATTGTCAGACTTTAGTTTCCATTTCATATAAAAGGGTTGTTAAGTACTCCTTTCAGAAGTACATTCCCATGAAATGAAATATAAAGGACAGAGTGATGTATTAATGCTGATGGACTGGCACATTTACCACTATTGGGTAGGTCATCTGATCTGTAACAGTGGAATCTACAAGTTGCTTCATTTTATTTAGCTCTGAATGCCTAGGGAACAGAAAAGTCCACCACACTGGTGCTCAATGGAACCTTTGATTTATTTATCCCATAGTCCCTAACCACATTCCCACCTAGGTTGGGTCTGATTTATGTAGATTGCCACAGCCAATCAAAACTCTCCTTCCTTACAGGAAAAAATGGCCACTTAGTAATTAGTTAGCTGACCCAGCCATACCTTACACTTCCTAACACTTCTCTTTAATCCTGAGGAGACGCCATCAGCAATGCAATGCAACATAATTACACTTTACTCATATTGAAATGTACTTGTATTTCTGTAGCTTAGTCAGCCTAGCCCTAAAGGACAAGTATTGCCAAACTGTTAGTTTAACAACTTGACAATTAAATAATTGTTTCACAAGTATATAATCACAATAGTGAATTGTATTTAGACTTATCCCCCAAAGTGATATACACACCTCCTGCACAATACCTCTGGGTTTAGACACCTCTGTGTCTTATTCATACAACTAGTTCCTCCATCTTCTCTTCCCTGAATCTACATTTAAGCACGTCCCTGGTTTCTGTTTTCTTCAACTTGGTGTTGGGAGCTTATGATGACAACTCTTCATTGGATTGCATTAGGAGTCAGATGAGATGGTGTTTACTAGATTAAATTTTGTCTGCATAGGGAAATCAGATGTAATAACTAGCATTATTTACAGATTACATTCAAAACTGACTTAAGTGACAAAGTCATAAAACAGTGGGCTTACAGTAGCATCTGCTCACCAAATTCAGATTTATTTTTAAACAGAAACAAAAAAGTAAATTTAATTGGTAAAATAAGAATAAAATAAAAGTATTTCAGCATGCATACTGAATGCAGCTGCCATGCATTCTGTGTATAATGTCATCATGCCTAACAGTATGCTGATATGATTCTGTGGACAGCTGTAGTCAGAAGTAAGCACAGTGGTGGGCAGAAAAACAAAGAAAGAAAAAGCAGAGTCACATAATGAGCACCTTAGCAAAAGTAATTTTTAACAAAAACAAATGATTATTCATTAAATATTCCTGTTGTCAGAGTGCTTATTCTGTGACCTTGCTTTTTCTTTCTTTTTTTTCTGGCACACCACTCTCAACTTCCTACTTAACACTGTGCATTCTAGAAGCCAAGCCTGGAAGTGTTCTGTACCCTGACCATCATCAGTACTTTATGTTTTCACAGCTGTGAGCCTGGAAGGGCAAACACATGAAGCAAGCTGGTTGGTCTTATTTTCACGTAAAATTATTGATTTATATGAAAATAAGACCCAAAGAGCCACTGCACATCAGTGACTGTTCACATAAGGCAGAAGCGGAATGCTGTTTTCCATGTTTTAACATTATCTTTAATTGCCTCAGTCGTCACTAATTTGTCACAATTATAGACTGTACAATAGACAGAGCAAAAATATGACACAAAATCAGAAGCATCTCAGAAAATTAGGAATAATTTAGTATGCCCATATCCTTTAGACTTTCCATCAAAGCAGAAACACTTCTGGTGGTTTATATGAAAACTTTGCATCAGAATAAAGTGAGCAATTATTTACAAAAGTGTAATTCTTCTGAGGTTAGTATATAAGAATATTTCAAGGATGCAGCTATAGTTTTGTGACAGTCTTATACCTTGTCTGAGTTAAGACTGTTCATTATTATTTTGTCTGAATATTTACTTTTAACTATTTAACAGTTGCCCAGATACAACAAACTAATAAATTTCAGAGCCCAGTTCAAAAAAAATAACCAGTTACAATTAGAACAGGATGAGACCAGGTGTTTTGCGATCTGACCTCTTGTGCAGGCCTGTTTGTAGATAGGTCATGCACCAAAGTAAGTCACAATGAGAGCAAGTCTTTCAGAATCGGGGAAGACTTTCACTGAAAGCAACTGTTTTGGAATCTGTCCTAAAGACTTATGTCAAGAAACAAATTTCTAGTAAGTCCCAGAGTCAGACTCCTCTAGAAAATCATCCAGCCACAAGTCAATCAGTTGGTCTACCATTTTCCAGTGCTCTGAAATTTCTAAGCTTGTTGTCTAAAGAGAAAGATTGACAAAAACAAATGTTTTCTTAAAGATCGGGCTGGATTCACGATGGCTTGCACAGAGTCTAAGAGTAGAGTAAGACTCCATGCAGCCATCATGTCTGATGAGCGATCCAGGAACAGCCTGTAGGGGCATGTAAGAGAGCTCCTAAAACGGCTCTTACACGGACAGGGCTGGGACATGCAAATCACCTCAATTGCAGGCGAAAGGCATGCAAATGGGGTAGATTTGCGATTCAGGAAACCCGAACATGTCCGAGTAAGAGCAGTGTTATTTGCAGAAATGTACTCAGTTGACAACTGAGTACCGTTCTGCAAATAGCAAAATGGAGCCGTGACAGCTCCAAATAAAGGTTCCATCCAGTGCAGGAAGCATGCCAATGGCCAAATATACGGCCATTGGAAATGTTCCCTGATGCAAAATTAAAATAAAAAGAATTTTTTTTTTTTTTCGACGATTTCTGATGTATAAGCATAGCGCAGCGCCGTGCAAATGGTCTGCGCTCTAAAACCCAGAATACTACAAATTAAAACCTACAAATGTGGATTTTATTGAAAGTGGTAATGTACAATGCAAGGGAATGGCAGGCTGAAGACAACATGGCCACCGAGTAGAGGTTGCTAAGGGGGGAAGCTCATTCTAAGACATGTAACCAAGCATTAATAGGCAATCCTATGTAAATGAGTGTTAGGATAGTGAATCGCTAGTTTACATAGCAAATGAGCACAGTCAGTGGAGTGTAGGAGTAGGATATGGGGAGTAACAGAGTAGAAGATAGGTAACATCATGAGGGGGGTATGTATGAAAGAAGTGAAGCTCATTGGAGCAGAGTGGCATGTGTCCGCTGTCATTTACACATCATGGAAAGAGGTGTGTCAACAGGTAGGCTAGGGAAAGGCAAGAAATGGAAGGTGTATGCCGTGGATAACACCAAAGTTTCTTGCTGAGCGTGCATGCGCTTGTGTGCGTGCCTGTAAACCCGAGTAAGACAGAGTGCGGGCGTGTAAGTGTGAGTGCATTCGTTTAAGCCGGAGTAAGCATGTATAAGGCTGTTTAAAGAGTTATAAGCGTGTTTGCGCTGGTGTGCGTGCGTTTTAACCTGAATAAGCAGGTTTTAGTCCATGTAAGCATGTGTGCACGCGTGTTAGCTGCTGTGCGCGTGTTTGCGCTTGTGTGCGTGGCGTTCCCCCCTGAGGAAACAGAAAGGAAAAAGGAAGCACAACAAATAGTAGGAAGCTACCAGGGAGTACTAGCAGAGCTAGCAGGTGAAAACCATCAGAATCAGGCAATTATACAGGCATTACACTAGCCCAGCCCAGCCTAGCAATTAAAACTCTGCCAACAACAGTCCATTATTTTTCTCACAACAGACACTGCAGTAAGCTAATAGAAGTGAAAACTGAAAAAGCTTTACTGAGAGAAATGTTAGGGGCTGCCATTGCTGTTATAAGGTGACATATGCAACATGCTGAGGGTGGTGACAATGGAAATGCTGCTGGACAACCCACAGTGAGGAGACGGAGAAGAATGTACAGGCCCAGGGTAACCTACCAGGGGCTACATGAGCTGGAGATAGTGGAGTGCTATAGAGTGGACAGAGATCTCCTGCAGCAAATTGTTGAGCTGTGCAGGCCATGCCTCACACACAGAACCAACAGAGGGGAACCCATCCCAGTGAAAACCAAGGTATGTGTTGGCCTAAGAATACTAGCAACAGGTACCTTCCAGAGGCCAACTGGTGATATGATGGGGATATCACAGGCATCAGCATCCAGGGTACTACACCAGTTTCTGGATGCCATGTCAGCACATGTCGGTGATCATGTATAGTTTCCCAATTCCCGTGAGGTATTGGCCAGCAATATGCGTCTCTTCCAGCAAATAGTGGAATACCCTGAGGTAGTGGGTGCAATAGACTGCACGCACATATGCATCAAAGCACTATCCAGCGAGCAGGGTAGGGTCTACTTCAACCGCAAGGGCTTTCCCTCCATCAACTGCCAGGTCATGTGTGATGCCCAGGGCATAATACTGAATGTGTGTGCAGGCTGCCCTGGAAGCTACCATGATTCCCATACCTGGCATCTGACACAGCTGTACCAGACATTTGCCATTGGGGACATCCCACATGGTCACCTAGTGGGGGATGCTGGCTATGCACTGGAGCCGTGGCTGATGACACCCATCAGAAATGCACACACACCTGAACAGGAACACCATAATGAGGCACACGCACAAACACGTAATGTAATAGAGTGTGTGTTTGGGCTGCTCAAGTCACGGTTCCGGTGCCTGGACACATCTGGTGGAGCCTTGCAGTACTCACCAACTACATGTACCCAAATTGTCATGGTATGTGCTATGCTACATAATATGATCCTGCGGAAACAGCTGCAGTAGGACCAGCATAGGCCTGGGCCAAACAGCCTCCCACCATTGCCAAGGCCATCACAGGCAGAGCGTGACTTGGAGGAGGAACAACCTGAGCCTACCCCAGTAAGCAGAAGGAGGCATGCCCAGTATGCTTTGGCCTTGGCAAAGAGGCAACGCATAGCACATACACTGGCTCAGTAGGAACTCTGGAAATGATACCTCTCTCTGACTCGCACATAAAGTAAAAGGATTGCCTTAAGTTGACACTACCTGCTTCCAAACATGTGCAGGGAGTGTAGTATGTGCATCCAACATAGGCAGCCCTGCAGCACCACCTAAGGCATGAATGCCATGTGTTAAGCAATATAAAGCAGTGCTAAACAGCAATTACCACCATGTAGTATATGCAAACAAAATCGCACACACCAACTAGCACAACTGTGGTCAATGTTCAGTAATATTGGGCAACGTCTAGCAATGTTGGTGAATATTGAGCAATGTCGGACAAGCCTAGTCTAAGTAGGGCATAGCTGAACAAAAGCCAACATGCTCATATTTGCTTATCAGGCCCTTAAGCAGTTTGGTCTGCTCAGTATGAAAATATAAAGCAATGATGGGCCTCGAACCGAGGATACTGTGCACTATCAGCAAAGTACTGAACCACTAAACCATGACAGTATTGCAGTGGTCCACCTGGATGACGGAATGTTGATAAGTCTATGCAAAGTATTCCATGGAAACCCTGCAGGCACAGTATAATCCTTGTTGAGTTATGACACAAAGGTGAGTCCTGCAGTGAGAACAGAACCTGACTTCCAACACACACAGTATAAATGTTAATATTGGTCATGTTCACACACATCAGCAAATGTAGTGGACCTCAGATAGCAACATACTGAAGGGTCACACTGGGCATGCTCACACACTTGAATAAATGAGACAAATGTCAGGTAACAAAACATGGAATGTCAGAACTGGGCATGCTCACACACTTAGGCCATGTCTGAGTACAGCAGTCGGCCACGCATATCTGGCAGTTGCATGTGTTAACCCAGGAACCTGTCACTATACAGCAATCTGCCCTATGCACACAGTTATATGACAACAGACACATCTATAATATAGTGAAACCCTGTCATAATCAAATATGTTCTGCAGATACTGAAGTTCTTCATGGAAACTGGTAAAGCAAAGATGATAAAGACCTGCAAACAGTATCAGCAATAAACATTGTGCATCTTGAACATTAGCATAGGTTCAGAGGTCGATACTAGGCTTTCTGCCCTAGGGCATGTACAAGCCTAGCCAGAGTGTGTTTGGCATTCACAACCCTGTCAGATAACTACACTGTGTGTGTGAATAGTAGGTCACACAAGATAGCCCATGTACGTTTATGCTAGTGTGCCTCTGACTAGCAGGGACACAGAAGATATCCCAGGGGTAAATATACAATCACCCATACAGTCATCAAGATGTCTCCAGTAGGTGGTCAGTGGGTGGCTCTGCCTATGTGCAACTGGGATTACATTCTGTAGTGAGTGGAGCTTCTGGGATAAGAATCTGTCCCTCCACAATGTCCTATTAACATCTGTGCTGAGGTATACGTCCCTGCAGTGTGTAGCTCCAAGGGAGTTGGATATCCTGAAGTGGAGCATGTCCAGCAATATCGGTTTGGGTTTAGCTGTAAACAACAGGCACACATCATATCTGAGTAGATAGTAAGTGACTGAGTAGAGCTGGAGTTACTGCATCTGAACTATGCAGGGCATCTGTGTGAGTCCCTAGATCTGCTTGGTGAGGACCGTCCGTGGCCAGTACAGTTGCTGCAGGTGTCAGGTAAGGTACACCCCAAATGTGGCATTGTAACCAAGCATGGATGTGATAAGTATAGGGGCACAATGACCTCACTCAATCTATATGTGAAACCATATGGGATAAGGTGGCACACATAGAAGGTGTGTCCAACCACTTTGGCAACGTGAATGTTAAAGGCGGCAGTACGAACAAGTGATGTCCCCAAACCCCTAACGACTCCTACCGTATGTAATGGAGTACTACCTATGTGGTAATGTGTGGGCATGTCGTTACTCCCAAAGGGGATGACTATGCAACTAATGGCATTTAGCTGTAGGCCATGGCTCAGGCACCAGTCATCCATCTCTGTGAGACCCTGATTGAGTATGCATGTGGCAGCTGGAGAGTTGATCATGGCACCCAGTTTGCAGTCAAGTGCAAACATGTTCAGCCATATTCCCCCTGTGATAGCCTGTACATAAGACAAATATATACTGAACAAGAGAGATCCCAGGACCAAGCTGTGTGGGATGCCATGTGTAACTGGTGTATAGTCAGACATGGCACCTGCAATTCTGACCATGTGGGTGCTATCCCTGATCTAGGTATCAATTCATTGTGTGAGATATGTGTCCAAATTGACGCTGGTGAGCCTATGCATAATGGCTCAGTGGGTTATTGTGTTGAATAGTTTTGCAAGGTTCAGGTAGGCTGTGTGGACAGCTGTCCCTATGTCGATGGACCTGTTAGCCACTTAAAGAATACCTCCAGGTTTAAGAGGCAAGATCTGCCCACAACAATGCTGAAATAAGTAGGACACAGTGTCTGTAGGTTCCTGATGTCTATGTGTAGGAGTCCTATGACAATATGCTCCATAGCTTTGCAGAACATTCTACATAGGCTTATAAGGCAATATTGTCTGTGGTCCATTGTGGCACCAACTCTGTTGAGTGGGACCACTGTCGCAGTATGCCATTCCTTGGGTACATATCCTGTGGTAACTCCGATATTGAACAGTGATGTAATGTGAGGGTTGCGTTTGTCATGATGCTCGTGTATGATGCAGGTTGGGACACCATCTGGTCACATTGATACTGTGATGTATGCTGTGGGGAGGGCAGCACTCACCTGTTAATGTGTGATGTCAGGGAGGTTATACTCTGTTGGGATGGATAGTTGCTCCTTAGGGGGGATGGGTGGGAGACATCTGCACTGAACCTGTTTGCCAGGATGTAGGCAATGCCAATGGGTTCAGGGTAGGTTTAGTCAGTATGCAGTAACTCACAGCATATCAGTGAGTGTCCACCCAGGTTCCTGACATAACTGAAGAAGGCCATGTGATAGTCCTACATGTCAGGTGCAATTGTCTGGTAGAAGCGGCCCTTAGAAAAGGCCATGAGTGATTGTAGCTGTCTGCTAGTACAGATCAAAGATGCCTTCCCAGTCTGGGATTGTGCTCTATCATGTAGTAGCATCCTCCTGACGTTGTGCAGCTTATTAATGGCTGGGGTCTACCAGACAGGTCCCCTGCCATTGTAGTAGTGGGTCTTGTTGTTATTTGGGATAGCACAATCCATGCAGTCCACTAGGTGTCCATAGAATGTGTATGCAAATTATGCAGCAGTGTGAGCCATATATGCCACTGTCTCAGGATCTCTGAAGGATACCACCTTGCTTTGGTGAAGTGAGATGTTGGCTCATGAGACGTTCACCAAGATTACCCAGGATGGGTGTGTGGAGGGTATATGTATGTCCTGTGAGATACATGTATGTTCTGACCTTACCAATGAGGGGTATATCGCTGGTGTGGAACATAGAGTCCCCATGTTGGTGATGAGCAGGTCCAATATGTATTCCCCCTTGTGGTTGTGCTGACTGGTTGTGCCAAAGCATATGAGTCCACAAATTGTAGTGACTGTTGGGTGAGGTTGTCGGGGCTTGAGTAGTATCCCCAGTCAATATGTGTGTATATGAAGTCACACAATATAATGGTGTCTGTGGAGACCTTCATATTCTCCATAGTTCCCACAAAAGCTGAGTGTGGTTCCTGAGTTTGGGAGTGTGTTCTGTAGCAGGCAACAAACTGAAAGGCAGTATTGCACAATGGTAGTTGTATATGTATAGTCTGTGATGCTTTGTGCAGTGCTACTAACCTGGAGGTGTGTGTATCTGTGATGTATATGGATACTCCCCCTAGTTGTGTTGTCTGTCCCAATTCTTGTTGTCAGACAGCATGGTATGAAACATAACCTGGTAGTGCTGGTGTGCCTAAGCGAGCCTGAACCAGGTGTCTGTCAGTGCACAGATATTGCTCTCCTCCATACTGAGGAGAGTCCTGAGTGGGCACAATATGAGGTTAACACAACTGTTGTTGAGCAGCATTACCCTTAGTTTCATTTAACCTGTAATGTCTATGGAGGTGGGTTTGTCATCTGAGCCCTGCTTAAAAAAGGGACTCTGGTGGTAGCAAGAGCCTTAGCCAGCATACCAAAGTCCAAGTGTGACAGGTGCAAGCTGTCCATAGTGAAGCTACGTGGCATGTTGAGCATGTCACCATATGCTGACGGACACTGTATCCCCTATGAATGAAACAAATTTGTTAGCCAACTGTTAAATGTGATATGTGTGTCCGTATACTGTGACATCATAATTGGTGGGTGTAAGATGCTAGACAAGGTCAGGGTCATACTGGCCTGGGCTACATGATCAGAGTGTACCTCCATGTATCATGTCATGTGGTCCAGGGAGTAACATCTGAGGTTACACACACCAGCATGGACAATGATGGTGTCAGTCTTGTACTTGCTTTGGAGTGAGCTGACTGCCTGTGTTATGCGGCAGATCCTGACACCCAACAGACAGCCCAAAGTGACTATTCCCTTGTCAGGGCTGGTGAGTGGTACGTCAGTGTGTCTGAACTTAAGTGTTGCCTATTACAAGTGTATTAGGTGTGTTGTTTAGCCCGAAGGGCAGTGACTGTGTGGCACACTGACACTGTGAACTTTGTGATATGTGGGTATTGTGGTGGGGTAGCAGGTGTGTGTGTCTGCTTTGGACGTCTCTGCTGCTTAGGTAGAGTACATTTACAGCATCCGAGTATGTCAATGTGTGCTAATGTGTTTTGAGTGCTGTTGCTAGAGGATATGTGAGACTGATATGTGGTGTGTGTGGTTACCTTCACCACCTGATAGACTGTGCTAGTCATGGGTCGAGAGAGCGTTCATCTCCCTGTATGTCTATATAAGTGCATCTCACACATATATCTGAGTTTGTCGGGAGGAGGAGAGGGTTGTCTGTGTACATAAGGCAGATGTGACATTGTGTCAATATCACAATATCCACCAGCTAGACTGAAGAGTACACACAAAACTGACCCCCGGACATGCCAAGATATTATCATGACATACTCTGTAGCCTGATCACAAAGGCTCAGTAGGGTGTTAAGCGTGTAAAAGAGTATAACAGGGATTAGTGCTAATGTTCGTTAGTGTTTTGTAAAGAGGAGCTGAGAAGGAGTCCAGACTGAATCATGACACCTCCTTCAGCTATGTCATAAATATCAATGTACACACATATATGTCCTGAGTCAGTGCCAACTTTACATGAGTGTCAATGCCGACATCATGACAGACAGGCCCATATGTACATACCCATCCCCCACTGACAATAGTCCACATCATCATACCAGGAGATATCACATGTAGAATGGATGAGCAGCTACCCCCACCGCCAAAAGCATGGCAGCAGGTGGAATACATTGATTCCCAATATGTGTCATGCACAAACTACAGAACAAACAGATCATGCACCTTAACAGTCAGCTGAGCCGCACCCCCTACACAGGATGTGGAATCGTTGAATGTGTCACAGCTACATATGGCACTCCCCACAAGTGTTGGTGCACAACACACCATGGGAAGTCAAGTCCAGTATGCTTATGAGGTCTGATCTGCAAGGTCATGGAGTCCATCATGGTTGCAGTCATAAACAGAACTATTGGAAGCTGACACACACACAACCCTACCAACTGTGGTATGTTCATGTGTGGATCATGGTTCCCAAACATGCTAGACTGTTTGCAAGGCAGCCACCCAGGACATACATCAATGAACACATCTACACATGTGTCACATAGACTTTGAATAGCCCTTTATCAACATCCCAGGCACATGTAGTATCCACAAAACCAAGAAGCTGTGCATAAATATGTGTTGACATATGATGGAATGTCAATGTGTCCACAGGGTTGTGTGTATGTGTGCAATTGTCTTTGAAAGGAGTGTCCTTTTTGGAGACTGTGAAAACACACTAAAAGAGGTACATTACTCTCTGGAAAGTCTGATGATGTCACCATCCTACAAATACTGCAGGAGAAGGGAAACCAGCCAGTAAAGCAAATAGCGAGCCGTGTTAGTGCGTCTCTCTCTAGTATCATAACATAGTTAGGTAGGGGTTTGAATCCTGCAAGCAGTGAGTGTGTGTGTGTGTGTGTGCGTGTGTGTGTGTGTGTGTGTGTGTGTGTGCAATTGTCTTTGAAAGAAGTGCCCTTTTTGGAGACTGTGAAAACACACTGAAAGAGGTACATTCCTCTTTGGAATGTCTGATGATGTCACCATCCTACAAATACTGCAGGAGAAGGGAAACCAGCCAGTAAAGCAAATAGCGTGCCATGTTAGTGCGTCTCTCTCTAGTATCATAACATAGTTAGGTAGGGGTTTGAATCCTGAAAACAGTGTGTGTGTGTGTGTGTGTGTGTGTGTGTGTGTGTGTGTGTGTGTGTGCAGGGGGGTGTGTGTTTGTGTGCAGTTTCCTTTGAGAGGTGTTCCCTTTTTGGAGACTGGGAAAACACAGTAAAGGAGGTACATTCCTCTTTGGAAAGTCTGATGATGTCACCATCCTACAAATACTGCAGGAGAAGGGAAAACAGCCAGCAAAGCAAATAGTGTGCCGTGTTAATGTGTGTCTCTCTCTAGTATCATAACATAGTTAGGTAGGGGTTTGAATGCTGCAAATGCTGACTGTGTGTGTGTGTCACTGTTTGTCAACGCGGTGTGGGTTTTGCTCTTACTATAGTATGACATAGTATGATGACAACAGTAAGTGCATTGCAGACATCAGGTATCTGCGTGGCAAATATATATGTGTACATGTCCCCTCAATCAGTACATAGGTGTGAAGCCTGCATACTACATGAATACATTTATTTCCATTGACAGGTTGTGCTGCTGCTTCTCAGATCGTAGGTCACATATGTATGTATGTGACACGGCCGTCCACTGTCATGTTCTGTGGCCAAGGTCATCTGTGGCACACACACCCATGACAGTTACTTAAGAGTAGTGTGAGTGAGAGTATATGCCTGGGGTATATGTCAGACATGGTCATACACAACAAAGTCTGCCAAGAATGGACAGTCTTTATAGGTGTATGACTGCCTTGTGGATATGCATTCAGGCCTCTAATGTCTTATGTGATACACCTTGGGACTCCACAATATCTATGGATATGTGGATACCAAGGGACACATGACATAACATGGGTCTGTATGTACACAATGGTACCCGACATACATGTTGAGGGCTACCACCTGTGTGGTACTGATGGGATAGTATGTTTAGTACATGAGGATGACTGTGCCATAGTCAGCATACTGCTATACAGCATGTATCACACAACAGGTATCTGTCTGTATGATACCCTTGTGTAGGATATGCGTCCCATCCAGGGAATGCATTGTAGGCCAATCCATGCATTCTCAGATTTGAATGGACTCATCCCTAGTGTGTCTGCATGTATCTAAGTGGGCTATATGACACACAGGTGTGGTCACAGTAATGGGTGGCGGTCATCACCACTGGTTAGTGTTATAGTGTAGCACCGGAAGGATCCAATTGACACTGGATTCCCTACTACTGTGTGTCATTTGTCAGGACATCATCTAATGAATGCTTATAGTCATGCTGTTGAGGTTGTGTATACTACCAGACTGCAAATCATTGACTGATATTAATGATATCACCCGCAGCATAGTGTCAACCCATGTCATACACACGTCTACCCATGTTATTACATAACTGTAGTAGAATGCATACTGGCCATTAAAAGATGCAATGAGATGTTAATGTGTAAGACAGGGTATGCCACATGTCTCATGTGTCCACTATGCATGTACATCCAGACAGTGCGCACCCACCATGTTCACAGATGTACACTTGCTAATCTGTACTGCACACATCACACACGTACTGTCCACTCACTAATGCATGCTGGCAACACATCACACATCAGCCAAGTGGCACATGGGTGGATAATACATACTCAGACTTAACAGTGGTGTAAACAATGCTACATTGACAATCAGAGCTTTGATGCATAATGTCTGCTCAGATATACCTGCAAGGATGTAGTTACACTTCCTTGTTGACAACTTGCTATTATTGCTACACTGCTATAGTGTCACCCTGTGCATCAGCACCATGTTAGCCTGTCCCTCCATCAATAATGCAGATGACAGGAGGCGGCACAGGTATCATCATATGTGCAGGGCATTTTGTTGTTTGCCAGAGCCTGACCTTGACCCATCCAATCGACATATCTGTGTGTGTGTGTGTGTGTGTGTGTGTATGTATGTGTAAGGGACAACAGTACAGCATGGGCCAATGTTGATGTAATGTGTGTGTGTGTGTATGTGTGAGCCCTAGTTGTTTGGTTAATGTGTGTGTGTCTGCATGCACACAGCTACACCATGTGGCTGCCATATATGGTGGTTTGTGGGACAGCCACAGACTGTACCTGCTTGGCTGTACAGATCACTGTCTCCGGCCACGGACACAGTACCTGTGCCTGGCAGGGGTGCTACAGACAGTATCGGGTACCAACCCTGACTGGGTACTGTCATCAGAGGCAGAGGTATGACGACTGGACCCATGTCCCTGCTGGGACTGGCCAGAGCCACGTGCACGTGGTCTACTGGGATGGACAATGGACAGGCCAGCCTCAGCATTGCTGGGGCTGGTACTGCCACTACGGGAGTGGCTGTGAACTGTGGGCCGTCCGCGACCACTGCCAGCTGTTGCTGTTGCTGGCATGCGTCCACGTCAATGTTGCAACCGTCCCGCACGGTCCTGGCTCAAGGAAGACATGTTGTGGAGGGCATATATTGTCTCCCCCCCCAACATCCATCAATGACCTCGGTGTACATCTGGATAGCACCGGCAAGGTCATGGATGCTGTCATTGATAGCGGTGTAATGTGCCCTCTGTGCCCTAAGTCCCTGCCTGGTGTACCGTTCCATACGTGCCTGAGCCTGAACATAGTTGTCGTCAAAAGACCTGTGAGGGCACGCCTGCCAGGGGCAATATGTCCAGTGGTGCTCCCCCGAGAACCCCTGGACCTTCACCTATGTGGTACCATTCCAGGTCTACGGCTATGGCTGCTGTGAGCGGATGCAAGTGCCATGGGTACCACACTCTCCTGGTCAATGCCAACTGTATGCTGTCCCTTTCTTATGGCCATTGGTGGTGAGGGATATAATGGCAGTATGAGTGTGCGCATAGATGGGGTTGAACGCTGTGTACTGTCGATTTGCGGACCAACGACAGACCCTGTCAAATCTCCCTGTGACAAAATACATGTGTCGTCATCACCACTATCCATGGCACTGGCTTCAGGTCGCCTGCTACTTTCGCCAACCCCTACCTCAACACCTGTGAGAGGAAGACAGGAAATGCACGTTATGGTCTGCACATGCACACATGAACACATGCACACATGCACACAGGAACACAGGAATGCACACATGCACACATGAACACATGCACACAGGAACACAGGAACACATGCACACAGGAACACAGGAACACATGCACACTCCTCACTACAGTAGATACACACACACAACAGAAATCCAAATCATACTCAATACTGGTTGAAGGTAGGTGACAGTATCACAAGGCAAACAGTCATGTCACACGTGTCAGCATGCAGAATAAGTGTTGATCAAGTCCATGCAGTGTGAGTGTAGACAGCCATAGTTAATGACAGTGTACATGGCTGTGGTGCATGTGTGTACATGTTCAGTGATTGCCTACACCCTGGAACACAATGTGTACAAGGACACAACATTTCTGTGCAAGTATTATAAGCTCTGCAATGTCCTGTGCACCATCACACACAGGTATACATACCATGGCTGCATGTGTTATCTGTGTGTCAAATGGATTTTCATGTCTGATTGCAGTGTCTGTGTCTGTAGCAGATAATTGTGGACACAGGTGTAGCACATGCATGCTATGTACACACACGGGATGAGTGGTGCATGTATACGTGATGGGATACCAATCCTGGACATGGCCATTGTAACAGTATGGGGTATAGTACCATTAGCCATCATCATCATGCATCATGTGGTCACTCAAGGCCACTAAAGTGTGCTAGACAACTGCCTAGCATGCTGTACCTGAACTGCAGTGCAGTGGCTAAGTTCACAATTACACAGCCATGTTGCACAAGAGTGTGTGCGGTGCCCAATAGGGAGCATTGCCTAACATGACTGTGTTATGTGTTGTGTTGCACAGCCCCATGCTAGGCCCCTACCCCTCAGGTATATTTTGTGTGGTGTGTGGATGACGTGGGATACTGAAGTGTGACCTGGCAGTGGGTGTCCAGTTACACTATGTGTAGCATGTTGAGGTGTACTGTGTATGACAAACGTGTTATGTTGTGTACATGTGTGTCAACTATGCCTATCCAATGTGCAGTACAGTGTTGCCACATTTGTGTCTGATGCTCTGTGCATTGCATGTGATTGAGGCAGCTACTGACATTACTGAGATGTTTCACGTCTCACAGCAAACATGCACAGCATGCATTATGCGTAGATGTGTTATGTGTACATGGCCTACACCTCACCTATGACATGCACAGTTCAATACCAAGTTTAAAGTGTTAACACACTCACCAGCATGTAACGTCTGCCCTGCTGTCACACCAGAGGGACCTGCAAGAATATGACACAGTTTGTCAGTGACCAAAACTGTGGCATTGCTACTGTGAGTGTGCTAAACTACAGTAGAACAACAGGCATAGGTGTACAAATACTATTCAAATTATCAGTATTGCACATAATAGGCATCACAACTGCTAAACACAGTACACATCTCACACATGCATAATCTAACAATACAGGTAACAGTAGTCTACAGCTAGGGCATGTTACCTGCATGCTCCATGTCACCATGCTGGGTGGCTCCAGCCTCCATGACAACACGTGTGATGTTGTTGCTGCTGTAGGCCAGGAGCCACCACACTTAGCAGCAGTTCCTCCACTCTGGTGAGGGGGGGATGTATGGCCAATCCACCACCTGTGGCAAGCTGTTGTCTGTGGATATCAGATGCACGCCGCCGGACATATCTAATTAAATCACTGCAGTGATGGCGTACCTGCTCATATGTCCGGTTATGCATGCCTATGTCATTTACCTGATGAACAAGTTCTTGCCACAGTGCAGTACGCTCCTGCTGGTGCTGGCTGGCCCTGGAAAACAGCAGGGTATAGTGCTGAACCAGGCTGTGGTGGATTTCCTGTTCCTCTGTGGCTGTGTAGCAGGGATTTCTGTGATGAGCCATAAGCCTGGAAGACAAGTAAATGATATGTGTGAACAAGTCATGTGGCACACTTAACATTATACAGTACATATATCAGTTAACTGCCATATATAGCATCTGTTCGTCTGTCGGAGGATACACACATTCAATACCACATATCAGTTATCAGCCCACAACTGACTGACAGTGCCTGCCACACTCCATATGACACACCAGTATACACCAGTACTCGGCTCACTGTTTGGGATCCAATGCACAGCCTTGCCAGGGGGGTACATATCAAGCTAATGCATGCAGAAATATGTCATCCATTGCAATGAATGTGAAGTACAGTTACAGTATAACCAGTAACCCACCCTAGTCGTTGATGCCATACCCCTACCTAACATATGGGCACAGTTGTTAATGTAGCTGGCATACTGCTGTAACAGAGTATACATGTTGCTAGGTACACACGCAAACCCTGCACCACACATGTGATTGCGGACATGGTACAGGCATCATTACACACACATCAGACATTCATACAACACACAAATGTATGCTGACACAGATGATCATTTCCTGTGTACCTTACAGTACTGTGTGCCCCTACTTACAGATACCTATGCCTGAGGAATGTAATATGTGCAGACTACAGAAAACACACAAGACAGTATTACCAGGGAATGTGAACATACACCTTACTGTGCTGTTTAGGCCTACAGCTTCAGGTGGTACAACAGTTCAAATGTTGGCTGGATTCACCAGCAGTTCCACTTACTGAGCATACATGTATTGCTTCAGCCTATGATGGGACACCACAGTCGTACACAAGGAACTGCATCACGACATATACCATCCTACTATGTCTGCATCCCAATAACTGACGCATCTTTCTCTGGCCTCACACTTAGGACACAAACAACCATGACAGAAACAACCTCACACTTAGCTATCACACCATTACAGACCTTGCACACATTCATTGTCACACTCATTCCACCTCACATAGCAGGTATTGCACTGTGTACATGTCTGTGTGCATTGTGTCATAAGTAGGTAATACGCTATTGTCCCCGGGGCCTACAGCAGCCTAGCCATATGCTACCCTGGCCTTTGACACACATATAATTAGATTTCACTTCCTCCTGTCAACCGGATACACAGCGGTGATTCCCAGGGAATGTTACCTATCCCCCAGACAATCATCAGGGGTATGCCTGACATCTGCTACTGACAAGCCTTGTTTGTTCATGCTGGGTGGTTTACTCCAGAGTATGGCTTATTTGCCAATAGGAGCCTATCCCTCCAGCATGTGCTATTTAGTGAGGTTGCAGGGATTAGGGACCTAGGCCGTGTAGCCCGGTGGGATTGTGAGGTGTTGACATGGTGGTTGTCTGACTGCTATGGATGTGGCATAGCTCTGTATGTTCGGCAGAGGTAACCTCTGGGTGGCCGTTATGCAACGCACTGCAGCTGTGGCTAAGTGAGTCAGTCTGCATAGGGTATGCGTTTCAGAGCAGTATTACCCTTTGTGAGGTATGTCTGTGGCCTTTCCACTTGCTGTAGTTGTCATGTGAGGTACATACCACATGGGGCATTGTAATGAGTACAGGGGAACACTGACCTATATTTCGGTACATGACACGTTGTTTGTGATGACACGTACCACGTAGACAGATTACAAGACTAGTGTGACACTGTGAATATCAAAGGGGAGGCTACTGTCCACCTGTGTCCCATGTTCCCTTCTGATACCTTCAGTGTTAGTCAGGCAACCACCTATCTGGTAATTAGTGGGTAAAGTGTTTTGGAATGGGGTATGGCACTGCAGTATCAACACTGGTGTTCAGTCCATGCCGTGGTCACTAGGCTCCTGTTGCAATACGTCTGACCCTGTATCTCCCTCTCTCACTATTTATATATATATATATATATATATATATATAGATATATATATATATATATATATATATATATATATATATACACATATATTTATATATCACTCTATATATACATATCTATATATATATATATATCTCCATATGTATATATGTATCTCTCTCTCTCTATATATATATATATATATATATATATATATATATATATACATATATATATATATATATATATCTATATATGTATATATATATATATATATATATCTACATATATATATATATATATATATATATGTATATATATATATATGTATGTATATATATATATATATATATATATATATATATATATATATATATATATATATATATATATATGTATGTATACATATATATCTATCTATATATATATATATATATATATATATATATATATATATATATATATATATATATATATATATATATATATATATATATATATATATATATA
This sequence comes from Protopterus annectens, assembly GCF_019279795.1. NCBI lineage: Eukaryota > Metazoa > Chordata > Ceratodontiformes > Protopteridae > Protopterus > Protopterus annectens. The sequence goes on from NC_056739.1 coordinate 1,351,445,621, forward strand.
TATATATATATATATATATACACATATATATGTATACATATATATATATATCTAAATATATGTGTATTTATACATATATATATATATATATATATATATATATATATATATATATATATATATATATGTATATGGGTCTACTTCTTTTGACCTAACTCCCATTTGCCCAACACCCATTTGCCCGAGACCAAATGACTGAAATTTCATTTGCCCGACACTTCATTTGCCCGACACTTCATTTGCCCGACAAGTATTATTAGCAAGAAAATGGAATATGCCCCCTTCCCCACTGTAGTGCGACCCTGGAGTTAGAATATATAGTTAGGGGGTTGTGGGGGCACAGCCCCCCACAATGGGGGGTGTGGGGGGCAAAGCCCCAAACTTACTTTTCTTTTACTAAGCAATATTATATCAAAAGTTAACAATATCATATGAAATGAAGTGGGGGGCTTCATCCCCCACACCCCCCATTGTGGGTGTCTGTGCCCCCCACTCCCCCCTAACTATATATTCTAACTCCAGGGTCGCACTACAGTGGGGAAGGGGGCATATTCCATTGTCTTGCTAATAATACTTGTCGGGCAAATGAAGTGTCAGGCAAATGAAGTGTCGGGCAAATGTAATTTCAGTCAAATGGGGTCAGGAAAATCAGTGTCGGGCAAATGAAAGTTAGGTCAAAAGAAGTAGACCCATATATATATATATATATATATATATATATATATATATATATATATATATATATATATATATATATATATATATATATATATATATATATATATATATATATATATATATATATATATATATATATATATATATATATATAGATATATAAATATATATATATATATATAGGTTCATAGGTTCATACTAGGCTATCTGCCCTAGGGCATTTATAAGCCTAGCCAGAATGTGTTTGGCTTTCGCCACTCATTTTAAATTTATTTTGCTATGCCTTTTTCAAGGTTAGTATACTGTGCCTCTGTCTAACAGTGACACAGAAGTGATACCTGGGGTAAACCTACGATCTCCCATCCACTCATCAAGATTCCTCTTGAAGCAAGTCAATGAGGGACTCTGCCTAACCTGGACTGGGATTTTATTCCAGAGTGAATGGAGCCTCTGGGTTATGAATCTGTCCCTCCAGCATGTCCTATTTATTTCAGTGCTGAGGTTCAAGTCTCTCGAGCACTTAGCTCGATGGGATTTGGATTTTCTGAGGTGCAGCATGTCCATTAATTCCAGGTTGGACATGGCTTTATACGTCAGGCACAGATCGCCTCTGAACAGGCGGTATGCCACTGAGTAGAGCTGGAGTTTCTTTAACCGGGAAGCATATGGCATCTTTTTGAGCCCTTTGATCCTCTTGGTGAGTTACTTTTGGAGTCTTTCCAGTTGCTGCAGGTGTCTGGTAAGGTACATCCCAAAAGGGGCATTGTACTCAATTATGGGCCTGATGAGGGATGAGTAAAGAGGCATGATGACCTCCCCTGAGCTAGATGTGAATCCCTTCATGATTAGGTGGGCTATATAAAATGTTTTTCTAACCACTTTGGCCACGTGGTTGTCAAATGAGAGATTGCTATCAACTTGGTTCCCCAGGTCCCTAATTACTTCTGTACTTAATGGATTACCACATATGTGATAATTTGTGGGCACTTTGTTTTTGCCAAAGGGGATGACTATACACTTTTTGGCATTTAGCTTGAGGCCATGGCTCTGGCACCAGTTGTCTGTTTCTATGAGGCCCTTTCGGAGGATGCTTATGTCGGCTGGAGAGTCGATTATGGTGCCCAGTTGCAGTCATCTGTGAACTTGGTCAGCCACAGTCCTTCCGTGTTGGCCTGTACCTCCGAGAAATATATACCGAACAAGAGAGGTCCCAGAACTGAGCCTTGTGGGACACCACTTTTAACTGGTTTGGAGTCTGACATGGCTCCAGCAATTCTAACCATGTGTGTTCTGTCCTTGAGCCAGTTTGCAATCCATCTAGTGACATAGGGGTTTATATTTAAGCTGGTGAGCTTATATATAATGCCCGAGTGGGGTATTGTATCGAAGGCTTTTGCGACGTCCAGGTAGGCTGTGTGGACCACCTTCCCCTCGTCAATGGCCTTGGTGACTGTTTCAAAGAAATCAACCAGGTTTAAGAGGCAGGATCCGCCCTTAACAAAGCCGAACTGGGTAGGATCCAGTGTCTGTAGGTCCCCAATATCTTTATTTATGAGGTCCATGATGATCCTTTCCATAGCTTTGCAGACCAAGCTAGTCAGGATTATGGGGCGATAGTTTCCAGGATCCATTGAGGCACCACCTTTATGGAGAGGGACCACTGTTGCTGTATGCCACTCTTTGGGCACATATCCTGTAGTAAGGCTGAGATTGAACAGTAGTTTTATTTTTGGGTTTAGCTCTTCTTGGTGTTCATGTAGGATGCAGCCTGGGACACTGTCTGGTCCCATTGATGCTGTGTTTTTTGCTTTGGAGAGGGCGGATCTTACCTGAGCATCTGAGATGTCAGGGGGGCAGCATTCTGCTAGGATAGATATTTGCCCTTTTGGTGGGGAGGGAGGAGAGAAGTTTGTGCTTAACCTGTCAGCTAGGATGTTGGCAATGTCTGTGGGTTTGGTGTATTTTTTGTCATTTTGGACTAATTCTGAGCATATCTGGGTATTACCACCCAGGTTCCTAACATAACTAAAGAAAGCCTTGTGATTATCCTTAGTGTCCTGTGCAATTTTTCTCTCGAAGCTGGCCTTAGACAATTTTATGAGTGCCCGTAGTTTTTTGCTAATACTGATCAGTGATGCCTTCCCTTTTTGGGATTTTGCTCTATCATTTAGTAGCTTCCTCCTTCTATTGTATAGTTTGTTTATGGCTGGGGTCCAACAGACAGGACGTCTGCCTTTGGAGGATTGGGTCTTTGTTTTATTTGGGATCGCATGATCCATGCATTCCTGAAGGTGTTCATAGAATGCATTTATAAAGGATTCTGCGGTCTGGGCCGTATTTTCCACAGGCCCGGGGGCTTTGAAGGATTCCACCTCGGTTTTGAGGAGTGTGAAATTTGCTTTAGAAGTTTTTCACTGTGGTTTTCTGGGCAGGGGGTGGGTCGGGATGTGAATATCCAGTGAGATTAGTTTATGGTCTGATCTTACCAGTGAAGGATACACTTCTGGTCTGGAGCATAGAGTCCCCATGTTGGTGGTGATCAGGTCCAGTATGTTTTCCCCTCTTGTGGGAGTGGTAACAAGTTGTTCCATAGCATTTGAGTTTATAAATTCTAGGAACCTTTGGGCTAGGGTGTTGGAGCTAGAGTAATGCTCCCAGTCTATGTTTGGGTAGTTGAAGTCACCCAATATAATGGTGTTTGGAGAGACCTTCATATTTTCCAGTGTTCTCAGGAAGGCCGAGTGGTGTTCCTGAGTTTGGGAGTGTGGTCTGTAGCAGGCTATAAACTGGAAGGCAGTTTTACCTACTGTTAGTTGCACATGGATAGTCTCTGATGCTTCGTGCTTTGCCACCAACCTGGAGGTGTGGGTATCTTTGATGAATATCGATACTCCCCTCCTTTTGTGGTTCGGTTCAAGTTTTGGGGCCGAAAAGCATGGTATGAGGTATAACCTGGTAGTGCTGGGGTGCTCTCGGGAGCCCTGAACCAGGTTTCTGTTACTGCACAGATATTGATGTTCTCCATGCTAAGGAGAGTTTCGAGTGCATGCATCTTGAGGTTTAGACTTCTGGCGTTGAGTAGCATTACTCTTAGTTTCTTATCCCTTGTGATAGCTATAGAGGTGGGTTTGTCTTTTGAGCCTTGCCTAAAAAAGGCACTATGGGGGTAGCAAGAGCCTTTGCCAATATCCGAAAGCCCAGGGGTGACAGGTGCAAGCCGTCCCTAGCGAAGCATCGTGGCTTGTCGAGCATATCATCCCAAGTTGACAGGCATTGGATCCCCTTTGAATGACACCAGTACTTAAGCCAATTGTTGAAATTGATCATCTTGTCTTCATATTGTGGCATAATTCTTGGTGAGGGTAAGATGCTACTCAAGGTCAGGGTCATACCGGCCTGGCCTACATGCTCAAAGAGCTCCTCTATGTCTCTTTTCATGTAGTCCAGGGAGGTACGTCTCAGGTTATTCACACCAGCATGGACAATGACTGAGTCATATTTGTACTTGCCTTGGAGTGACCTGAGTGCTTGTGTTATGTGGAGGATCCTAGCGCCTGACAGGCTGCTCACCGTGACCCTCTCCTTATTCAGCCTGGTGAGCGGGACATCAGTGTGCCTGACGATAGAGTCACCTATTACAAGTGTATCAGGTGTGTTTAGTCTTAAGGGCTGTGACTGTTCGGCACACTGGCTTTGTGAGATATGTGTTGCATGTGTTTTGTTTTGGGGTAGCGGTTGCTTGGGTGTCTGCTTTGGAGGTCTCTGCTGCTTAGGCAGATCTTTATTTAGAGCCTCTGAGTATGTTTTTGTGTGATTATGTGTTTGGTTTGCTGTCGTGGTAGGTCTATGCGAGACTGGAATTGTAGTGAGTGTGGTTTCCTTCTCCTCCTGACTGGTTATGCCAGTACTGAGTTGAGAGAGCTTAGCCTCCAGTTTGGCTATATATGGTTGCATCTCTCACATGTGTTGGAATTTGTTGGGAGGAGGAGAGGGTTGTCTGTGTACATGAGGCAGTTGTAACATTGCCTCAAGATTCCCAGATTCACCAGCTGGACCAGAGAGGAGATTGACAACTGACCTTTGGACATGCCAGAATAATACTGGGAATTCCTTTATAATTGAAAACAAGGGCCAGTGGGGAGTGAGGGTGTAGTGCTTTTAATTTTTAGTGCTGACTTATATAATTGCTTTAGTGAGCAAGTGCCAGGTAACTTAAGTGCAATGTGTTACAGGTAACTTAAATGCAAAAATGACAAGCAGTAACTTTCTTTCAAGTGAAACAAGGAAATAAGTACAGTAAGCAATGCAGATATCACTAGTGATCCACAGAAGCGCTGAGAAGCCGCGTATTAGGTGGAATTAGCGTTCCAGGGAAATAAGCAAACAAACAACAAGCATATAAACAAAGCTAGATTTAGCAGGCCTGGATCTAGTCTATGCTACAGCAAACAAGGTGTACCAATTTCAGTAAGATACAGTTCAAATATTCAGGCACTATAAACCTTTAACCAGAAATTCCCAGCTCAGAAGGGCAGAGTCCAGCCTCTTCTCCCACAAGAGTGCAGACCACGAACCTTCTTAATGTAAAATAACTGGCCTGAAGCCCAAGTGCTTAAACCAGAACTAATACACTTTAAGAATAACAGACACTGGGCTCTCAATCAGCAGTTCCCAACTTAGAAGGATGAAAGCTACCTGTCCTGCCACCACAGTGCATGCCACAAACCTTCCTAATGTAAAACAACTGGTCTGAAGCCCAAGTGCTTAATCCAAAAGACTTAGAATGATAGCTATACTTTAATCAAGTTACTACCAAGCAGTAATAAATACAATTGAATACTTTAGAGAATGCCTGGATTAGTGCTCAAGTTACACAAACAAAGCTAGATCCAGCAGGCCCAAATCCAGTCTATGCCACAGCAAACAAGGTGCACCAACTTCAGTAAGAAGCATTTCAGATATGCATGCACTATAAGCATTTAACCAGAAATTCCCAGCTCAGAAGGGCAGAGTCCAGCCTCTCCTCCTGCAAGAGTGCAGACCACGAACCCTCTTAATGTAAAATAACTGGCCTGAAAGCCAAAGTGCTTAAACCATAATTAATACACTTTTAGAATAACAGACACTGAGCCCTCAATCAGCAGTTCCCAACCTAGAAGGATGTAAGCTACCTGTTCTGCCACTACAGTGCAGACCACAAACCCTCTCAATGCAAAACAACTGGTCCGAAGCCCAAGTGTTTAAACCAAAAGGCTTAGAATGAGTTACACCATACATTAATAAATACAATTGAGTACTTTTAAGATGATGCAAAAGTAAAATAAAGTAGGTAGAAACACAAGTATAGTAAAAGCAGATGAATTTTTTTTTTCTGAACAAGTGCTGAGATCAAAGAAACAGATTTGAGTGCTGAAACTAGAAAACTGGCTAGTTATAAGAAAAAAAAAACTAAGCTAGAAGGCTTCCCTCCAACACAGAATGGCTTGGGGGCTCAGAAGCCTACAAATAGTCTATACCGCTTAACGGGAAAGGCAGGAAACAAGCTTAATTTTTTTTTCTGTTTCCCAGATGCTCTCTTTGTACACAGTAGGAGTGCCTGAAATCAGAATATGATCTCACTGCACTCAGTTGAGTGAGCATATGAGATGGGCCCAGAAGGATTATCCAAACACAAATTTACAAGAGGGGTGGGCAGTTTCAAGGCCACTAAGATTAACACCAAAACAAAAACAGGGAGGGTGGGTTGGACTAACTGAAGAGCAGAGTCAAAACTTCCAGTTCAGTTAATATTCCTGAAACACAGTTAAAATCAATTTAAATACTGTATTTTTGAAAAAAAAAGTGCAGATAAAGGTACTTAAATTCTCTTATACGTCCAGTTGAATACAGCTAGTTCTTAGCCGGCCAAAGCTGAGGTTTTTAAGCAGAAAATATTTCACTCTGTACCACTTAAATAGGCAAGGACAGGAAATCAAAGAATGTGGCTACCCCCACACCTGTAATTACTAGCAAATAACAAAATTCAGCAAACACTCACTAACTTCCAGTTCAGTTAATATTCCTGCAACACAGTTAAAATCATTTTAAATACTGTATTTTTTTAAAAAAAAAGTGCAGATAAAGGTACTTAAATTCTCTTATACGTCCAGTTGAATACAGCTAGTTCTTAGCCGGCCAAAGCTGAGGTTTATATATATATATATATATATATATATATATATATATATATATATATATATATATATATATATATATACACACACACACATACTTGTAAACAGCCACTGCTGTACATATACTTGCACATATATGCACATATACTGCCCACCTTTCATGGTGGGAATATCAATTATGGAACAGTTGTGAGACATACAATTATGCAATTATATTGCACAGTGTTGTGCAGAATGCATTTCGCTGTCCTCAGGCCGTATAGCCGTAGCAGACCTCACTGGCTGTAACTCAGTCCCCACAGCATTTAACCACCACATGACATGTACCTGCACTGCTTGCTGTTTTCAATGCCACACACTACAACCTACATAGATATGTGCACATAGCAACCTTCAAATACATATATATGTCCAGCCTTCAGTAACAGTTGCAGTATGTCCCTTGCCCTATGCACATCTGCATATACATATAGATACGGACTGCTACGACATAAGGAGTGTTCACAGAATGTTGAGTACCCTTCAGACACATCATTCAGATGCCAGCAAATACATCTGCGTTACATACCTTACCTTTGTATTTCTCACCTCAGTCTATTGTACCTGTTGATGTTTCTTTTTCATTTGTTTAGGTTGGTGTCTTCCACTGCCTCGGTTTGTTTTTTTTTTTTTTTTTTTTTTTTGGTTGGTTGGTGTCTCCAACTGCCTCTGTTTGTTGTTTTTCTTTTGTTTTGGTTGGTGTCTCCAACTGACTCTATTTGTTGTTATTTATTGGGTTGGTCTCCAACTGCCTCTGTTTGTTTGTCTGTCTGTCTCGCTCTCTCTCTCTCTCTCCAGTTGCTGCAATTATATTATTGCATGTGTGGACAGCAAGTACAGGCTGCTTTTGTAGGTATCTGCACATGTGCATGTGATGGCCTCTGCACCAGTTGGTGCCCACCATTTAATAATTGCATGCAGCCTGCTGTGCGGTAATTGCAGTTCTCACTGTGATTTCAGGACACTGCTATAAAATGATAGGTTAGGTAGGCCTTTCAGTTTTGCAAGGTGGGGACCATGCTTGTTTGCTGTGGACACTGTTGTGTCAGTCAGAAGGTTGGTATATATCTCATATATGAAGCTGAGTTGTAGCCAGTGAAATGCATGTTGTACTGAAACCTGACTGTTGCTTCTTCCAGTACACTCTTCTCTCACACCTCCTAATGCTAACACTGGAAACATGGGAGTATGTATTTTCTTCTGGAATTAGGGAATTAACTGGCATACAACAGTAGTTATTGCAATGCATTCCTATGGCTTTCCTATTTTCCCTTTACATTCACTCCTTGTAATGCATGTTATATTTCTTTATTGCAATGTATTGCTTTGGCTTTCCTATTTTCCCTTTACATGCACTCCTTGTAATGCATGTTATATTTCTTTCAGCACCAAGTTATTGTATATCTGCTGTGGCTTAGTGGTACATCATGCAGACTGGTGAGTCCAAGGTGTGGGGTTTGAGACTGGCAAGGGTATTTTATTTTGCTGTTGAGCAATACAAGGGCCTTGTCATACAGAGTGACAAAGGCACTTTTAAGCAGTTGTAAGCGAGTTGGCATGGGTTTGCATGATGCTTAGCAATGCTTAGCTTAGCTTATTGTATTTTAGCAATACTAAGCTAAGCTTAGCTTAGCTTATTTTATGTTAGCAATAGTAAGCTAAGCTTGGCATAGCTTATCATATCTTAGCAATGCTAAGCTAGGTGCACACATGCAATCACTGGTGCAAACCCGTTTACTACTGTTTACAAGTGCTCATTCCCGCTAACCCCCGCGCTCATGTCTTTGACAGAAAAGTAAATGGGGAGATAGGAATGTGGTGATAAAGGGTGCTCAAAGAGGGGAAGACAGTAGGGAAACTAGCTTGGGATGTACACGATGGGTGTGGAGAAGGTCCATAGCTGCCCATTTCTTTACCAGCAACAGCTGTGCATATGCAATACATTAGGTGGGATATTTGAAACCTTCCACCCCTGAGAGAGTGATGAGGACATCTAAGTATGTTGTACTACCAATTATGAATATCAGGCACATGCACGGTTTGTGAACTGCTATACTGTCATTAGTACGTTACTCACATCTGAACAGTTTGTGGTTTGTGTTGGCATTAGCACAGTCTGCTCAGGACGACTGGACATATTTCTGTACTGTTTGCCTACCTATATCCTTGGTTGTGCCTGACTACACGGGTATGTAGTACCTTTGGGTAGGGGTGCAAAACTGCAGTGTGCATTATTTATTATCGTGTGATTTTATCTTACTGAACATGCAGAGTTGCTGTGTACCTGTAAGTCTATGAAGGCTTGTAGTCTGTCTGAGTAGCTCCCACCTGTGGATATATCCAGATGGTAGACAGAGGTCAGCCTACTATTCTTTGACTGTGCACCACAGCAGTCTTTTCAGCACCTGAACAATGGCATTGTCACAGGTGGTTGCTAGCAGTACATGGCTACATCCTTTGCTATTTCTGTGTTGTACTTCTACATAAGGGCATGCTTGTGGGATTCATTCTACAGCTATTTGAAGAGTGTGTAACAGCAGACAAGCTGATATGCCTGTGTGTTTCTGACTCTTCCAGGCCTCAGATACTCTCACATATATATTTGAACAGCCTCAGAGAAAGGTACATATAACTGGGATACACCTGTCATATAGTTCAGTCATTTTGCAGTTCAGACTTTGGGTGATTCAGAGCATTTCAATTACTACACCTTTTCTGATGTGCAAGTGGTGTCTACTCTCACTTATTGACATTTGTTATTAAGTGAGATTCAACACCTTTCTGCCTACTGTTAGTACATTTCACAGGGAGTCAGAGGGGCACAGCTAACATTTGTTTACAAATCAGGGTCATCACTGTAGAGCAGTCACTGTTGGGAGGTCTGGCCTGTGACCTATGCAAATATGCCAGTGTTTATCCTGCCCTGATACTGTGTGGGGTTTGTAAGCTGCTACTGTAACCTTATTCCCTACTAGCATGGCTGATTCTCTTTTCACAGTCATGTCATGCAATTCAACAACACCTGCTGGTTAAGGCCCACAGAACAGGATTTGTGTTATGCCATTCCTATTTTCCCTTTACATTCACTCATGGTAATGCATGACAAATTGCTTTCAGCACTAAGTTATTGTATATCTGCTGTGGTGTAGTGGTACTTCATGCAGACTGGTGAGTCCAAGGTCCCGGGTTTGAGACTGACAAGTTTTTTTATTTTGCTGCTGAGCAGTACAAGGGCCTTCTCATACAGAGTGACTAAGGCAATTTTAAGCAGTTGTAAGCAGGTTTGCGCGGGTTTGCGCAATGCTTAGCAATGCTTAGCTAAGCGCACACAAGCTCAAACTTGCGCACCCCCGCTAACTACTGCTTAAAAGTGCTTACTCCCGCTAACCCCCACTCTAATTTCTTTTAAAGAAAAAAAATGGGGAGATAGGAAAGTGGTGAAAAAGTGGACACAGAGAGGGAAAGACAGTAGGAAAACAAGCTCGGGATGTGCAGGAAGGGTGTAGGGAAGGCCCATAGCTGCCCATTTCTTTAACAGCAACAGATGTGCATATGTTGAAAATTTGGAGTGAGTTTTGAGACCTTCCACTCCTGAGAGAGGGGTGAGGACAACATAGTTTGTTGCACTGCCAATTAGAATTATCGGTGTACATGTCCTATGGACATGTGTGCAAAATGGGAAGCTATGTATGGGGCGTAATTTTTTTTTGGGTACAGATTGCCCTTTTTTTTTTTTTTTTTTCAGGTGAGAGTGGTAAGTGAGGTAGGGGACGTAGGTATATTTGGGGAGGTAGGTTGGTAGGTTGGGGAGGTAAACAGACAAGACAAACAAGATGCATAAAGGGGTGGAATTTGACACATGGGGTGGGTGAACACAATTGACTGGGAAGGTTGTTTGGAAATCGCAAGCCCATGAGCCCACAGATGGTAACAGTGGAACTGAGATCCCCATCAATGGGCAGTCACCACTGCACCTTCACAGCCCCGGGGGTGGCTGTGCTGGGGGCTGAGTAGGACGGGCAGGCTCACCCATGAGATGCGCCACTCTCGCCTCAAGCTGGCTTAGGGGATCAGTGATTGAACGCTGGATCTCCCTACGCACCACAACCCAGACCCTTCGAAGGGTGACAGGTGGCCCTTCTCCACCCATGCTTGCACGGGGGGATGAGCCCCATCCCCTGCAACGCTTCCACCCGAAGATGGCACAGGACCAACGGAGGAGGGGAGTCCGGGCTGGGCACCAGAGCCACTGGTGCCAGGTGCACTCGCCAGCTGAGGAGGGACAGGTGGGTCCGCTGGGACCGGCCTTCCCATACGTTCTGTGATTAGGTTTGTTTCATTACAACATAAAAAACAGCATTCCAGATTAGTTGTAACAGCATACAGTAATATTCCCATTAACCCAACACACCGAAGTTTCAACAGTTGAACAGCAAACATAACACATGCATATATTGAACAACAGTGGTTATTCCAACCGCATACAGGGATGATTGGTCGCAACAGGCCACCATGAATGTGGTGTTTGAACAGGGCACATGCATCAACTTGAGTGCAGATATTTATAGAACAATAGGACATATATCCCAACAAATATTTAAGATTACACATACCCATTGAGGTGTGGAATTGCATGGTTTATGCACGAACAGTAGGGTGTAGAAAAAACCTCCGTTAACATCTTATAAACATTTTTACTCTACACTACATTCCTAGTGACTGCAGGTGTATATTCCCTACATGTATTATTACACTTGCCACCATGCATTAGGTTGTGTAGTGGGTTTGGCTAGTTCAATCTATACTTGACCTATATCTCACATACTAACTGTCCAGGATGCAGATGTTACTGCTACATACTTCATGGTTGCATTTATATTTCTTTATCTACATATCTGGATATTTTCACATGACATTTTCACTTCAAATTGTACAGAACCCTTCATTTATTGAAGCACACTTACATTTCCGGGGAACATATTAGCATGCTACTTGTGTGCCAGATTTACTTATGCATGCCAGCCAGTAACTGACTGTTGAGAACTGTATATTTACTTCACAGCTACTAGCACTTCCATCACCCACTTTAGATGGGACTGCAGAACTCTGGGCTGCCAGCACTTTCTAACACATTACTATTTGTATAATGCAAGGGTACAACAACATTTCATACTAAGTGAAACAGACACACTCTGGGTTTTAGACCTTTATTAATGACATTACACACTTTTCCACAGGCTCACTCCTTTATTTCTTTTAACGATATATATGACAGACATGTTCATGACATATTATACCTTTATTAATAGGTTAGCACACTCTTTTTTTTCAGGCTCACTCGCATATTCTTTTATATGACAGTGCCTGCAGACATATTATTCCAGACATTTGTTACCTTTCTTAATGGGTTACTACACTCTTTTTCTGCCTCTCTAACGTTTTTATCTGATAGTACATGCAGAGGACTTATTCAGTCCATTTTATGGCTGTATTATTGGACTACAACACTTTCTTTCATGCTCTCTCCCATATTTTATATAACTATGCATGCAGAATAATCACTAACCTGCCTGGCGGTGCAGCCTTAGCAGCCTATCAGCATAGGCTTGCTGATTCATAACATTGTCACTTGCAGCTGTAAAGTAAATGAAGGGATATTGAGACATTCCTATCCATTATACATACTCCATTTTAAATTCTTACATACTGCATTCCATGGCTACATACTCAGTACTGGGGCATCCCGCATCTCATGGGCCTCCTGTATCCACTGGTTCAGGTGGTCCTCCTTTCATCTCTTCAGGTCCGCATGGTGGTGACGGATCTGCTCACCAGTCCGAGGAACGCCTGTGGCACTGGTGAGGTCACAAGCTAACCGGTTCCAAGCCTCTGCCTTGTACTCTGTCCCTTGGAACTGGCCCTGCAGGAGTCTTGCCTCGTGACGGTGAACTAGGAGCCAAACCATGTATTTGGACTCCTTGATGCCCCATCTCTGCACTCGGAAGCACGCTTCCTCTCCAACACCAGACATTGTGACCGCAGATGTGAGCTACAATCAGTTATGGCATGTATTCCTGCCTGTGGGGCTTAAATATGCCACATTTCCCTCACTTTTTTGTGATTGACCGTTTTGTAAACTTCTAGGCTGACTGCAGACCTGCTTAGTAATGGTTAAACTACCATTCCTAAGTTTATGAATGTTAATAGTGGCTGTTTCCCCTATGTTGTCATGGCTTAGTGGTTCTGTACTTTGATTATGATGCAAAGGGTCCTGGGTTCAAACCTTGTCATTCTTTTATTTTAATACTGTGTAGACAGGCTAGGAGGTGTGACTGCATTTAAGCAACTTAGCTCTACGTTGCTCCCCTGTGCCCTACGGTGCCCTGGTTGGCGCGGCGCGCACGTCTGCACAAACACATTGCACTGGGTAAAGCGCTTTTAAACGTTGGGCAACTCTATTGCGCTGTATAAAGCACTATTACAGTATGGGCAACTCTGTTTTGCTGGGTGAAGCACTATTCAACTATGGGCACCTCTGTTTAGATGGGTAAAGCGCTATTAAACTATGGGCACCTGTGTTTAGCTGTGTAAAACATTGCTTAACGGCAGGCTATTATATATCTGGGTCTTTTCAAAATATATATTTTGTTCATTGATACATTGGCCATGTCACTGCTTTTAATAAAATTGTAATCATATTTGTCTGGTATTATTTCAAATACTGATTTAAAACATAAATAAGAAGGGGAGTGGTGGGACTCGAACCGTGAATGCCTTCTCTTTGTGCATACGCTCTACCATTACGCTATTGCTGTTTGGAGTAATTTGCATAAGTAGTTCTTATATGCTCTTCAATGTCACAATTGCTAACTGTGGTTAAGCAATGGGCACACCCTCGCAAACAAGCGCAAATACGGGCAGCCCGTGAATGCCTTCTCTTTGTGCATACGCTCTACCATTACGCTATTGCTGTTTGGAGTAATTTGCATAAGTAGTTCTTATATGCTCTTCAATGTCACAATTGCTAACTGTGGTTAAGCAATGGGCACACCCTCGCAAACAAGCGCAAATACGGTCAGCTAAATCATGGATTTAAAAAAAAAATTTAATATTTTACGTTCTATAACTCTGATGGGGGTTTACAGTGTCAGGGAGTGTGGTGTTGGGTGCAAGTACATTTGAGCAGACTCGCTCTTGTCTGTTGACATTATGCTTTTTAAAACCTTGCAGGGGTGTGGACTTTTAGACTGTTCTGCTGTCGGACACGCCCCCTGCCTGCCTACTCAGTCCGTGTAAGAGTTACGGATGAGTTAGCATGCCCTCATGAATATTCATGACACGCTAATGTCATACCGTTCAACTGCAGCCTCCGAGTAAGACATATTAAGTCTTACACGGAGGTTTTGTGAATCCGGCCCATCATGTTTAATGCGGGGAAGTCAATTTTTATTTTTACATTAAAAAGTGTTTGCATACACCCTTGTGCATTCAAACACTCTTTTTGTTAAAATAAAAGTGTAATTCTGTGCAGCTGTTCAGAAAAGTACATTTTAGAAAAGGCTTCTGAACATGGAAGTCTAATATACTACTAACATATTTACAGCATGAATATTAACAAGCTGGCAGGAAGCGTGTGTGTCAATTTGGGGACCAAGTCTAATTATTTACATTACTATTACTATACATTTGTGAAACAATTATTTAATTGCCAACCTGTTAAATTAACAGTTTAGCAAAAAATATATAACTTTTTTTTGCCAAACTGTTAGTTTTAACAACTTAACAATGAAATAATTGTTTCACAAGTATGTAGTCACAGTAGTGAATTGTATTTAGACTTGTCCCCCAAAGTGATATGCACACCTCCTGACCAACTGCTAATATTCATGCTGTAAATATGGCATTTGTGCCTTAGACTTCTGTCTTCGGAAGCCTTTTTAAAATATATTTTCTTGCACAGCAGGCTAGAAATCAATATTTTCCCTTTTTTTAAATAAAAGTGTGTTTGCATGCCTGCATAAGGTTGATTTCCTAATGTTAAACATGGTCTTCAATAAAACTTTTAATAATTGTTTATCAGCAAAATAATAGTGCCCCATTTAATCATGGCTGTTAGAAACTTGTAAGAGAAATGTTGTACAGGTCTCATATTTTGTCTAAATTTTAAGGCAATACTATAAAGCAGACTTCAACCCTCCCCCTAGCCTAGCAATGCTAATGAAAGGTAGTAACTGAGTGAAGTTTCTTCTGAAGGAGAAATAATGGTTTGCAGAAGAGAGACAGCTGGTTTTGACATACTCTTCATCCGCCTCACTCCAAGCCAGCATTGCAATTCCTACTACTTTATAGCCCCTCCACTTTATGTGGTGAGAGCATGGGAACAGCATTTCATCATCCAGACAGCCATTAAGGGAGAGTTTACCTTAAATCATATCATTTTGTTACATGGAGGAAGGCATGGTATAGGTCACTGCAATGACATTGCCATCCTGATCCCCCTGTAGCAGATTCCCCTGTCCCATCTCTAATCTTCACTAGTGATCATAGATACAACACTTGTCATGTGACACATGTGGGTCTATATTACGTTGTCAAAAGGCGTTTTCATTGACACATAAACATCAAACTACCAAAACTCTTAACGGCCACTTCAGTGAATTTTTTCCCAGGGGAAAAAATTGCTTGGCTGTCATCGGGAATTTGCCCTTTTCTCCACTGTAGTATGACCTTGGGGTTAGTATATTTAGTTAGGGAGGGTGTGGGTGGCATAGCCCCCCACTTTGTAGGGTCTGACAGTTTGTTTGGGTTTTGGTCAGCCAAATCATTTTTTCCCCTGGGAAAAAAATCACTGAAGTGGCCATTTGGAGTTTTAATACTTCAATGTTTATGTGTTGATGAACAGGTGTTCAATGAAAACACCTTTTGACAATGTAATATAGACCCACACATGCCCCTAAATGAGTTCAGTGGGAGTAACTAACATGCTG
The DNA here is from genome assembly GCF_019279795.1 of Protopterus annectens. Classification (NCBI taxonomy): domain Eukaryota; kingdom Metazoa; phylum Chordata; order Ceratodontiformes; family Protopteridae; genus Protopterus; species Protopterus annectens. The sequence goes on from NC_056739.1 coordinate 1,351,461,498, forward strand.
TGTTTCAACTTTCCTCTTTCTTCTCCTGGGTGGTACTTCCAGCACCCATATCCCTTACCAAATGTGCTGAGTCATAGTTTTGGCTTCCTCTCTGTATGAGAGGCATGTTTTTTATACATTTTCTATTGATAGTGCTTGTTAGTGCTAGCTTTATTTCTCAGCATGTGACATTGCATATGAATTTGGAAGCCTTAGGAAAAATGCGATGGTGATACTATTCCTCAAGGGGTTAATGGCTTGTGAATGAAGGTTTACATTCTTTTCACCTGACGTCAGTTAAAAGATAGTAAGAAGCTGATTAATGACAGTTATGATCTCTTCTGTCCCATGGCATAGAGGGATGAAGCTTTGAATATGACTTAGATCCTATGGGTTATATTAGAGCCAGGGCTCTGGAAGAGCTGACCAAGGAGGATCAGAATGCATGGCTGATGCTGGCTTGCCCATGTTTTTTTTTTTTAGGGGGGTCTGACCTACTGTGATAGTAATTCATATAGAATAACATGATTACCTGCACAACAGAAGAGCCAGGGATATGTGTTTGGCTCTGTAAAGCTGTGAGAGGCAGTCTTCCAGCAGGCATGTGTCGGATCCCGCACAGTGCCATGAATGGAAAAGCATAGAAGGATCTCGTATACCAGTGAGGATGCAAGTCAGCTGCCTAGAAGTGGGGACGTACACCAATATTAGAAAACTCAAATAAATTCCTGGGTGATAGTCTCCCATGATTGGCTCTCAACCTAAAGGGAACTTCAGAGAGTGGAACAAAGAGCCACTTGATCATGGAAAGGCTGATATTTGGTAGGCAGCATGAAACTTGGGAAAAATACAGTATTCTAGTAATGTGTCTGCAAAAATGCTAAATATTTTTATATTTATGAATAATTATTTGTATGATGTAAATGGTGATTGATTTTTTTGCTACAGAATTCTTGCTTATAAACTTCTGATGGTAAAATGCTCATGATGTTGAATACTGCATTGAGCCTGTCTTAACATTTGTACAAATGTGTGTCATGATGTATATTGTTTTTAAACTGGCTAATATTTCTTTATGAAGGCAAATTTGGTTAAAGTACCAACATTACCCAGAGAATACTACTACTAAAATTAAAACCCTTCATGTTTTTGCTGATGGTGTTTTGATTATGATGCAGCATCTTTGATTCAAGAATTACAGAATAATGTTAACAAACAGAATTAATACTGATGTCTGTGTCTTCTTCAAACTCCTTATTGTGTGATAAAGAATAAAGAGATTAGAATGTTCCCTTTTATGCATAGAAGTGTCTTATCTGTGATGTTCCTTGAAGGATCATGAACCTACTTCTAAACCTCATGGTAGACACAGAAGTTTCTCAACAGAAGGTAGAAATCTTAAGGGACAAACGTTTTTTGGGTTTTTTTTTTTTTTTTGTACACTACTCCTGCATTAGAGGAAAACATCTCTTCTAAACGACTCACTGCTGTACCTGAACTGTTAGAGCAACAATATTTCTTTCCCTTCTATATGCCACTATGTACCTCATCCATAAAATTCTGTCAATGGAAGGTAGAATCTCAGTAGGTACAAAAAGTTGGAAATATTTTTTGGCAGACTGTTGGGTAAAGGGTGTTTTGGGAGTTTTGTTACAAGGTAGTCATTTGTTGAATCTACAATGACAGTCAACTCCGAAGGCACCCAGGTCCCTTCAGCAGTGTGCGACCTCTCTTGTAGAAAATATGCTTAGAGGAAGCCTATCTTCTCCTTGAAGAGCAGTATTGTATTACTCCAAGTTCTTATTTGTGCAGAAATAGAAACAAAAAAGAATATTTTGCTCTGTTTTCCACTCTTATCAAACCTAAACAAAATTTCAAATAAGAATTCTCCAAACCATCCTACTTCTGTTTTTAAGGGCCTGGATGACCATAATAAATTCAAAGGATCTGTACTGGCATAGTCCCCTATACTATTCTCATGGGAAGTTCCTCAGTTTCCAAGATGGGAACCAAGACTTTCAGGTTACAGATCATGTAGAGGAAAAGAGATTCCAGTTTATTTGTACAGACTATTGCTTAACTCAAGCTTATTTCAGTTACCATTTGATGGAAAGTTTGCAGGTGGTAATTTCATCCTAGATTCTCTTAGCATTACTTTCAGTGTGTATATAATTGGGTCGTATTCCATAATTGTAGAAAGATGTACAGAGATTCATGTTGATCATTGAATGTTTTCTTGATTTATCAAAGGACCCAGGAAGTGGTCTCCTTATTTCAACACGTGGTGCTTCTGCATTCACTGTCAGCCAGAATGTTACTAGCCTGTGGGCTCTGTGTCCGATGGCATGATTTTGAAGCTCATAACTCTGAGTCCTAGAATTATGAAAAATAAACAGAAAATCTGAAAGATTCAGACAAACATTGAAACTTAACTGTACTCCTTTGCAATCATTAGGAGCTCTCCCACAGCCTCGCTGTTTGTACATGCTAACACTGAGATTGCTGAAGTCTTGGGATAAGAGAAATACTTAAAGATATTTCACACACAAACTATCCTTGAAATTTCAAACTGTTACCATTCAAAATGCCAGAGTTCATCTGATGAAATTTCAGAATTATCTCAGAAATATATTGGATCAGTTTTAAGGAAGGATCTGTAGTCTAGAAATTCCAGTGATAGCTTCTCTTGTCAAGGAACTCAAATAGTAAGTGACTACTGCCACAAAGAATATGGGTAAGCCATTCTAAACTGTCAGCTATATGTACTTTGCCGAATGATGACTCAGGTTTAGGTAGAGATTCTCATCTAGGATCTGTCAGTCCTCTGGTGACACATGGAGTCTAAATATAAAGCTGGAACAAGGAAACAGTACGCAACATGGAAAGAATGTTTAATAAAAACAGTTGAGCGCTTTTGTCAGGTTGTAGCAAAGACTTCTTCAGAACAGCAATAATCAAAACAGTTCATTATTATATAACTCTTCTGTTACATATCACATGACAGAAAGCCAACCGCAATCAAAAAATAATTAATTAAAAATTGATTATTAATTAAGGGTTAGGAATTAAAGACCCCCACCTTATAAAACTACTATAGTAAACACCCCAAGACATAAGGCTAGACAAAACACATTAAATACACACAACAACATTTAAAAAAATATTAAATTTAAACAATCAATGAACATAATTTTAATACGCTCATAGTAGACATGCTCTCATTCAGCCCAGGGTGAATACAGGCATTAAGCCTAATCTGCCATCTAAGTTCTTTAAGTTCAATAATGTTGTTCCATGGACCACCCCCTCATGTCTCTACTAACCATATCCAAACCCACAAAACCAAAAGAATGATCAGGAAAAAGGGAAATATGTTTCACCAAGGCATTGTTCATGTTTTGTTTCCTAATGTCAAGCATATGTTCATATATTCATTCTTTAAACTTCCTTTGAGTTTTACCCACATAGAAACATTCACACTGGATACAGTGGGCCAGGTAGACAATCTCCACAGAGTTACAGTTGCAAAAAGTTTTTTTTAATAGGTTCCCCATTCACTTTAATTTCCTTTTTCATCACACGATGCTTACATTGGTTACAGGTACCACATTTAAAAGTACCATTCTTCTTGTGGGTGAAGTTCCATTCTAAATAGTTGCCCCCCTTCCAAAATCTGTTTAAATGCTCTCCCTTTTCTATAAACAACCTTGGGTGCATTCCCAAAAATATTGGTAAGTCCCTCAAAACAAGAAATTGATTGTGTAGACATTATGGTACTGATGTAGCTGAAAAACACTGGAAACAGTGAGCCACAAATCATCATAGAAAATGATGAAGTCTACAGCACATGGGATCACCCATTACCAACAGTTCAAAAGATAGATGCTAGAATACTGGATATAGTGGTCCAAGAAAAGAAGACAAAATCAGCATTGCTCATTGAAATCACCACACCCAGTGACTACAGTGTCCTGCATACAGAGAGACACAAAGTCATAAAATATCAGGATCTACAGGCAGAAATGAGAGCAATATGGAAAAAAGATACCCAGACAGTTCCAATAGTAGTAGAAGCAACAGATCTTATAAAAAGGAATCTACAATCATATTTAGATATGTTACCAATCCATGTAACCCCATACGAACTGCAGAAATAGTCATTACTGGGCACATTGCGGGTGCTGCAAAGAGCACTTTTGGCTGACATCAAAGATTTAAACAATACTAATTTCATGAACATTAATTGTACTTTGACTTAGGAATGGAGTCCATTCCCGTCATGGTATTAGAAATCCAAAAGACTTGGAGAAATTAAAAAAAGAGGCATGCTCACAATGAGTAAAGGATGGTTACCTGTCTCATCTGTGTTTGCGGCTGAGGTGCCTCAGACTCAGCTGGACTCAGAAGGAGACAAAAAAAGAAGTAAAACCGTCATAAGTAATGGAATGAATAGCTGATGTTCATCATCCGTATTGATCACTGCTGCAGTAGCATTAGCTATATGGGTTATATCTTGCAAAGGATACAACAGCTGGCCAGTTTCCAAAGCTTCGGGGCACCTTCCATTGGCCCAAACCATTAGTAAGCTTGAGCTTGAGCTGAGCTGACTAAAAACACAAATTTGGACACCAACCCCAGGATTCAATAAACTCCATGCAGGAATAATGTTATTCCTACACAAGTGAATTGTGTTTTCATCCACATAGCCATCTCATTAGCGTGCCTTACATATTCATGAAGGCTCACGACTCATAACGGATCTGCGGACATGAACACTAAATGAGTGCAGGGGGCATGTTGCAGTAGTGCTCGCAGATCCAACATCCCCCCTGCACTCAAAGTGCCATACGGCACTTTTTAAGTACTTTCAATGTCAGCAGACACTGAAAGCAAGCAGCTAAGAAAAGTAAAACAATGTCACACACCCCCTGCATTGTGAAAGTGCCGTACAGCACACACTGAAAGCATGATCATCAATGGGAAGCAATGCAGGTGTGTGTGACAGGTACTGTCACACACACCCTGCATTGTGAAAGTGCTGCATGGCACTTTACAGTGCAAGTGTGTCCTCAGACACACAGCCATACCTGTAAACCTCTTAGAAGCCAAACTCCAGACAAAGGGCAACCAAATGAGGGGACAAAGGTCCAAAAATAGGGACGTATGTGAAGTACAGCTTTCATAAACCTAGAAAGTTGATAGAGGAACAGGGTTTGTATTAACATAACATTTTCTGAAGGATTAGAAGTCTGGAACTCAAATGTATGCCACTATTTCATGACTTCAATCCTGATATTGCTCATACAGACTTAGAGAGTTGATTGAATGACAGGTAGTGCATTACCAAATATTAATTACTATTAGTACTAATACATGTTGTTAAAGTGTTTGTATAATATTTTTTTTCTGTTATAAGATATGTTTCAGCATAGCTGAGCGGGTTTGTACGTCACGGCTCTCTGCTCAGCATTGCTTAAACATCTCATAGGAGCTAAATATAAATGTATAGCTAAAAATCCTCAATGGCAAGATAGAGTAGTGGTTAGAGTTCTGGCTTTGCATGCAGCAATTCACAGTTCGAGTACCAATACAGGCCCTTCATTTTTACATGGGAAAGCATTGTCAAAATATTTTTTTTATTTAAATTATGTAGTAATTGATATTTGTTAACAAGGGGAGTGCTGCTGGTCCAGAATGGAAGTGTCAGTGGATAAAACATGTGAAATACCATACAGTATAGACACACCCTAGGGTAATGTAATGAAAGCACATAGAGGGATGTCATGTGAAGTAAATCATATACACTTAATAATATGTCAGTAATAATTAATTAATTTGCAATTCTGAAATATTTACTTAAATGAAAACTGAGCAATGCTTAGCAGTGCTTAGCTGGTTTGAGCATTGCTTAGACATTAATTCTAAGCAGCAGTCAGCTCAGCTAAGCGGATTTCCACACGGCTAAGCACTCCTCAGCATTTTCCCCTTTAAGCACTGCTCAACTCAGCTTAGCAGATTTGTGCACCGCTGAGCTATGCTCAACATTTTCAAAGTGGTCCAATGATGGCAACAGGTGGGAATATGGCCTTATTTAAACTGCACAGGTAGGAATGCAGACAGAACCTGTTGTAGTTTGATCTGTGTAGGAACCATGTCTGGCGATGGAGAGGGAGCATGCTTTTGGGCGCAGCGCTGAGGCATTATGGAGTCCAGGGTCATGGCTGGGCTTCTTGTTGAACACCATGATGACAGACTGCTGCAAGGCCAGTACCAGGGCTCACAGTGCAAAATGGAGGCCTGGGACCGTCTGACACATGACCTCACCAGTGCCACTGGAATCCCCCAAACTAATGATCAGGTACGGCATCATTATGCCTACCTAAAATGTAGGAAGGGGAGCTCTTGGCCCAGTGGATCCAAGATGCTTGGGCATGGAATGCTCCAGTAATTTGCAAGTATCTCATCCATAGCTGTACCATATTCTAGCCTGAGTATGTGATAGACAGGTATGCATAATGTTTGTTTTTCCCCCTACAGCTGCAGCAGAGAGGGCTGGCAGTGTGGAGGCCCATGTGGACAGACTGTCAAGGGTGTACCGGCAGGCTGGTGAGTACAGATCTATCTTGCAATATATTGTGCAATAAATAAGGAGTATGTTGTTTACTGCCAGTAGGTATAGTGTGTTATGTGTCTACTGAATAAATAAAGTTTGTCAGTCTAATATTGATCTAAAGGATATGTAGTAGTAAAGCACTGTGCCATTACTAAAATAAAGATTTATACCACAAACTGTTGTGTTTATTCTGATATGTTGTTGTAGAAATAAAATGTGTACAGGTTCTTCACAGCAAATATGGCTTTGACAGCATGCATTAACTGAGGTTGATCTGAGAACCAACTCTTATGCAAAACTGTAGATTGTGGAGCTGTAAAACAAGATAGAAATGAAATATGAAATATGTTATGCACTAAGGTCTGAACCCTGAATAGTAATGTGTAATGTATTATAGTGTGTCCTCTGCAGCATTGCCTTGTGTTAACCCTTGCTTTCCAGATTAATACACAGTACACTGCCATGCATAAATGTCATTATTACAAGGTCAGACTGTCTAACCAACAGAGTATTAGGCAGAAATCAGTCAGACAAGAGACAGCAGTTCCCCAGTAGCTCAGTGTGATGAGAAATAGCTTTGATGTTAATTTTGCACATCCAGACATGGTTTGAATCCAGGGAGTGGTACTGAGATGTGCGCATATATACAGTCAAGAAATCCTGAATATTTGTAGAAACAGTCAGATAGTGTTAACACATATTTTCTCCACAGGTCTTACAGGTAAAGAAATGTTTGTAGTAACTGTATGAAGGGTATACTAATACATCGTGTACAATTGTTCCACTGCCCAACTCCTTGCTTGCAAATGACAGCAGGATAGGTACATACACCATGCACTCATCCATATACATGTCTGTCAAGTGTCACGCTGTCACGACTAGTGGTCAGTGCTGCCAATAACCTTGGACATAGATGGGAATCCAGGTGAAGTATGCCAGTAGCACACTCGCACAACATCAGTGCAGGGTACCCCTTCTTTGTCATATATGTAACCCTGACATGTACGAGTCCCCTGAAGACATGTACCCATAGTTGTCGCAGTTTGCCCCATACCATTCCAGGTTGACAGTTTAACAGGTATGTATGTGCTATAGAAGCTATGGCCCATTGGTAAATGTAAAGTGAGGACAGACCTTTAGAGTATTGAGCAGTACTGTTGTGAAAAATAGAAGCCTATACAATTGTTAATGGATTTTTTCTCCCCCCCCCACCCCTTATCTGCATCACTAATTATTATTCATATACTACGGGTATGTTGTTCTCAAAACCTATTGTTGGGACTTGTATTCTATTATTGTTCAGATATTTAATTGGTTGCATATTAACATACCTTGTTCAAATACCATTGTTGGTGGCCTGTTGCCATCAATGTAACTGGTATGCTGTTACAATGCTTACTGTTGTTCCATTTATGCATGTGTTCTCTTTGCTATGCAACTGTTTCAAATCTATTGTTTTGGGTTAATTTGAATACCCACACATGATGTCTTAGCTAATTTTGACATGTTGTGTTCATGACTAACCAATAAATCTTCGGAAACCTCAACACCATAGCACATTTGGGAAGGCAAATCCCAGCAGATCCACCTGTCCTGCCATGGTACCAGGCCCCAGCATGTCTGGGACCTAACCTGGAACTTCCTCCTCCACTTGTTCTGTACCACCTTCAGGTGGAGCCACCTCAGGGGATGGGCCCCATCCCCCCTGGGTGTGGGTGCAAAGAGGAGCCTGTCACCCACTGCAGGTTTCAGGGTATGGTGCACAGTGCCATCCACTCAGAGTTTGATGGATGGGTGAGCCAGATGGAGGCCCGCCTGGTGCACTTCATGGGCAAGCTGCCCCTGTTGTCCAGCCCCCAGCACAGCCACCTTTGGGGCCATGAAGGTGCAGAGGTAACTGCCCATGGGTGGGGACTTCAGTCCCACTGTATTCAGTTGAGGGGTCATGGGCCTCTGATTCCCAACCACCCTTCCCATCCAAGGTGTTTATCCCCCTCATGTGTCATATACCACCACTTTCTGCTGTCTTCTGTGCCTTTTCTGTGTGGGCATGCAACCTATCCTACCCAACCTACCTCCCCAAACTTACCTACAGCCCTTCGCCAACATCCCACTCTCACCTTAATAAAAAACAAAAGGGGCACCTATCCCACAAAAAAAATCATTGCCTCATGCATAGGTCTACATTTCACCCAGTGTACATTGACTTAAATCAATCTACACTCAAATTACTGTACAAATGTATTTTGGCAACACCCCTCCCTGTGGGGTGTGAGGCTGTAAATTCCAACTTTTCCACATCATTCACAGCTGTTGCTGCAGAAGAAATGTAGAGCTATGGTCCTGTTCTACACCCATCCTGCACATCTCTAGCTGCTTTTCCTAATGTTTTACTCCCTGCTTGCCCCATTTCACCACTTTCCTATCACCTCTTTTTTCTTTTCTTTATTTAAAATTAGCACGGGTTTAGGCGAGCATAAGTGCCGCTAAGTGAAGCAAAGGGGACTTAAGCATCATTTAGCATCACTTAGCTTCGCACAAAACCACACAAACCTGCTTACAACTGCTTAAAGTGCTTTAATCACTCTTCTCAATCAGCCCTTGCTCTGCCCAGCAACAAAATAATAATCCCTGGCAAGTCTCAAACGCAGGACCCTGTGCACTACAATCACAGCAATGTACCCCTACACCATCTGAGCTGTGGAAATTTGTAATGCATTACAGTTATTTAACATAAGGGAAAAATACACATCCCTGGTAAGCCTTAAACCCCGGACCCTGTGCACTCCAGTCACAGCAAATACCCCTATTCCACATGAGCTGTGAGAATTAGTAATGCTTCAGTAAATATATCATGCAGAATGGTCATCCAACATTAGGGAAAAACCTGTGGAATTAGTAATGTTACACACACACACATATACATATATATATATATATATATATATATATATATATATATATATATATATATATATATATATATTTATATACTAAACCTCTTAGTGCAAGACATCTGCACAAAGCCTGACAAAGTGCGGGCATAAAGGCCAAACAGTAGGGACAGATTTGAAATATGGATATTATAAGCTTAAAAAGTTGCTAGAGTATCACAGTTTGTTGTAAACATATATTTTCTGATAGATTTCAGGTCTGAAACACAAATGATTGTCATCATTTAGTGACTTCAATGCTCACATCATCCCAGTGATTTGTCAGAAATCCACAACAATTATGGGGATCAGACCAAAAATATGAGCCACACAGCTGGGCAGTCTATGGAAATCTGGACAGTGGAGAGGTATGACTGCAGTCATGTAACAGAAGGGAAAGAACACTGAGAGCTGCCAACCATTTTCACCCAGCACCTTCTAAACTACAGTCAGATCAACACAACACTACCCCAAATCAGCTCTGGGGAAATACTCTTGCATTTGCAAATATATCATGCACTACAGGGATGTAACTGCAGGGGAAAACCGACATCAGTGAGAAATTGTCTACCCACAACCATTTGCACCACAGTCACAGCAACACACCAGTAAGCCAACTGAATGCTAGAATATAATGACTGAACAAACATATCCTGATTGCCAGTCACACACTACTCCTACATAAACTGCCCCAAGTCACAGTGTACTTGGAATCCTGACATGTTACGAGACATGTTTTAGTCTGCCCCTACAAACATATACAGCTGATAGACCACCAGCAACTGTAGCAGTATGCAGAGTCACATAGAAAAGGATATACGTTACTCACATCTGTCCCTTTCCCTACTCAGCCCAACAAACATTTACACACTACACTGCTACACAATCTTGACAGTCTGTTAACAATGTCCAGACATTCCACAGAATATCCAGGGTGTGGGACCATATTTATGACCACTGCCTCATAACATTTCTGGGATTCTGCTAAATCACTGGGGTGATATCAGGCGTGAAGTCACTAAATAATGATATACCATACCTCTGATCCTCTTAGTGCAAGACATCTGGACAAAGCCTGACATAATTTGGGGCATGAGGGCCAAAAATAGGGACATATCTTAAATAATGGTGTTATAAACTGAAAAAAATGTTGCTGGTGTTACAGGGTTTGTTGTAACATAACTTTTCTGAAGGATATGAAGTCTGAAACCCAAATGGATGTTATCATTTTTTACTTCAATCCTCAGATTATCCTACTGATTTGCCATAATCAGAAATTGTGTGAGGACCAGACCAAACATAAGAAGCAAACCTCTGGACATTCTGCATAAATCTGGACAGTTGAGAGGTATGTCATATACATATCCCTGTCAGACTTCAAATCACGCAGAAAATGCATGACCAGCAAACCCTGTTAATCTATCAGTCATCTAACTGTCTAACAGCAATACTTACATTCTGTCCATAATTTTGGAACGTTCTCCCCATTTTGTTGGGCTTTCTCCACATTTCTTGTTCTAAGAGGTATTTCCACCTAGCCTCTGTGATGCTGTAGCTCCCACACCTCCATAATGTCCTTCTCACAGGCAAGGAAAAGGAGCAATGCCCACATGAAGGACTTAATTATAGCACTGTATTACCATGCCATTGGCCAATGGAAAGACAACATAGCTGTTCTGGATGCAGTTAGCAAGTGAGAGACACCAAATGGTGCACAGGCCATCACCTGCTCATGAGCATTACCTACAAAAGGCAAGCTGCTGCCTATGAAAAACAGGTCTGTGCCTTTATATGCAAAGACTGCAAATAGAGAAAGACAAACAGAGAAAGACACACTTCTCAATTATTCTGAGAAAACACTACAACACTACAACAGGTATGTTGAACAATTAAGCATGTAATGGAATGCAGATGTGGGGATGCATTAATGGGAAATAGGGAGTTAAACAATAGGTCTCAACAAGACTTGCTGGACTGACAGGTTGCTGTCCAGCACCTATGGCCATCCCTTCTGGCTCTGTTTGCAGTGACATAGATCACAGCTCTGGCCCCTGAATAACCCCAGTAAAGGTCAGCTCACATATGACTACTACTAGAGTGTCTGTTCTACAATGCTGACTGTGACACTGCCAGGCCAGCTACCTGGGATGTTGTAAATATGCATATGTCACTTGTGACTACTACTATGATACATATGCTTGTCTTACAAATGTAAGAGAGCGATATAGGGTATGAGCATAGTAAACAACTGACATAGAAGTGTGTGTTGAACTGTATGTTTTATACTGAGCTCATACCTTTAAACTGTCCAGAGTTTTGCACACTGACCACGTTTGCCTCATATTTGTAGTCATTTTCTCATAGAGTTGTGTTATGCTTGGCAAATCACTGGCAAATCAGTAAAGACTGATGTCGTAACATAATAGCATGCATTTGAGTGTCAGATATCATATCCTTCAGGGTATTCCTGTAAATGCAAAACATACTGTGCTATCAACTGCCTTAAGTGTGTTACAGCAATATTTATAAAGTTTCACTATGCTTGGGCCATTGCCCCACCATGTATGTGTGCCATTGTCCAGATGTCTTGCCCTAACAGGTTGAGAGGTATGACTGAGCTGCAAGAGTGTAAACACTGTGTGCCATACTGACAAAGAACCAAAATGTATATCAAGTATTACCTGTGCACATGCATGTATTAATAAAAAACAAAACTGTCACCACGCACTGTGAATTATCAGGTCCAAAGATGAGACAACATCCAATAATGAGATAAAAACCGAAAGGACCCAATGAGGAGGCTGTAGTTTCCAGTTTAAAAACACAGTTTTAATCCACAGAAAGGAAGCATAAGTGCTTTCATAGGTACAAATCCCACGTCTTCAGATGCTAATAACTATTCAAATAAAAATGGTTTAAATACACATACAAGGTCACCTGAGATAATTAAATAGTGAAATCACCTTAAAGCTATACTCATATTAAAACATTCAAAACAAAACTACTTGCATATACTTTCCTAGATGTCAGCTTAACATTTAAATACAATACATGGACTTTAAAAAAAAATGTAAATGTTGCAAAACATTTTATAAAACATAATTACTTACTATATTTACCTATTGCTCATATTTTTCACCTAATAAAGGGTCTTTTCTTTAATAGATGTTTAAGGGGAACATATTCATTCCAAAATCAGCATTAGCTCTCAACCTTACTATCCATTCTGCTTCTAGATTTTCTGTGATATTTCATATGTCCCCACCCGTAATACTCTCAGACGCCCTACTAATAACTAAAAACTTAAACATATGTTCAGAATCAGTTTCATTCACATGTTTTGCTAAAGCACTTAAGTTATCCTTCTTATTAATGTGATAAAGATGCTCCCTGATTCTATCTTTTAAGCACCTATCCGTTTTCCCTACATAAAACTTTTTACATTTTAAGCAATGTACTAAGTAAACAATGGGCCGGATTCACAAAGGCTTGCATGGAGTCTAAGAGTAGTGTAAGTCGGCAGACAGCCAATATGTCTGCTGAGCGATCCAGCAACAGACGGCAGGGGTGTGCATGAGAGCTCCTAAAACTACTCTTGCACGGACAGTGTCATGTTATGCAAATTACCTCATTTGCTGCTGAAAGCTATGCAAATGAGGTAATTTTGCGATCCAGGAAACACTAACCTGTCCGTGGAAGAATAGAGTTATCTGCAGAAATGTACTCCGTTGGTAACAGAGTACCGTTCTGCAAATAGCAAAACAGAGCTATGACAGCTCCAAATAAAGGATGCATCCAGTTGAGGAAGCATGCCAATGGCCAAATATAAGGCCATTAGCATTTTGATCGGTTGAAAATTAATAAAAATAATTTTTTTCCCCGATCTCCGTTGTTTAAAAAAAAAAAACAAAAATAGGCATTCTTATTAAAAATATTCTTCTGCCCTGCAGGTGAATGGCAGGCTGAAGACAACATGGCTACTGAGTACTGGTTGCTAAGGGGGGAAGCTCAGTTCGAGAGATGTAACCAAGCATTAATAGGCAATTCTATGCAAATGAGGATAAGGATAGTGAATCCCAATTTTCCCTGGCATATGAGCCATGTCCGTGGAGTGTAAGTGTAGGAGTAGGAGTAGGGGAGTAGTAGAGTAGAAGATAGGTGACATCATGAAGGGGTATGTATGAAAGACTGCAAGCTCATTGGAGCAGAGTGGCTTGTGTTTGCTGTTAGTTACTCAGGAATGGAAGAGGCATGTCTACAGTTGTTTTAACTGAAACCCAGAAACCGAAGGTGTATGCCATGGATATCACTGAATTTTCTTGCAAACGTGCTTACACCGTGTGCACGTCTGTAAACCCTTCTAAGCCTGTGTGTGTGGATGTGCACCCGCCTAAGCCTGTGTAAGCCTGTGTGCGCGTGTTTGCGCTTGTTAATGCGGTGCTGCCTCCTGTGGAAACAGAAAGGGAAAAGGAAAGAAAAGAAGTAGTAGGAAGTTAACCAAGGAGAACTAGCAGAGCTGCCAGGTGAAATCAATCAGAATCAGCCAATTACACAGGCAGTACACTAGCCCAGCCCAGCCCAGCACTTAAAACTCTACAAACAACATTCCCCCATGTTTTTCTCAGAAACACTGCAACACTGCAGTATACAAAGAGAGTGAAAACTTAAAAAGCTTAACAGAGAAAAAAATGTTAGGGGCTGCCATTGCTATTATAAGGCAACATGTGCAAGATGCTGAGGGTGGTGCCATTGCAAATGCTGCTGAGCAACCCACAGTGAAGAGATGGAGAAGAGTGTACAGACCCAGGGTAACCTACCAGGGGCTACATGAGCTGGAGATAGTGGAGTGCTATAGAGTGGACAGAGACCTCCTGCAGCAAATTGTTGAGCTGTGCAGGCCACACCTCACACACAGAACCAACAGAGGGGAACCCATCCCAGTGGAAACCAAGGTATGTGTTGGCCTAAGAATACTAGCAACAGGTACCTTCCAGAGACCAACTGGTGATATGATGGGGATTTCACAGGCATCAGCATCCAGGGTACTGCACCAGTTCCTGAATGCCATGTCAGCACATGTCGGTGATCATGTATATTTCCCCAATTCTCGTGAGGCATTGGCCAGCAGTATGTGTCTCTTCCAGCAAATAGCGGAATACCCTGAGGTAGTGGGTGCAATTGACGGCACGCACATACACATCAAAGCACCAGCCAGTGAGTGGGGTAGGGCCTACATCAACCGCAAGGGCTTCCCCTCCATCAACTGCCAGGTCGTGTGCAATGCCCAGGGCATAATACTGAATGTGTGTGCTGGCTGCCCTGGAAGCTACCACGATTCCCATATCTGGCATCTGATGCAGCTGTACCAGACATTTGCCAATGGGGACATCCCTGACGGTCACCTAGTGGGGGATGCTGGATATGCACTGGAGCCGTGGCTGAAGACACCCATCAGAAATGCACACACACCTGAACAAGAATACCATAATGAGGCACACGCACAAACAAGAAATGTAATCGAGCATGTGTTTGGGATGCTCAAGTCATGGCTCCACTGCCTGGACACATCTGGTGGAGCCTTGCAGTACTTACCAACTACATGTACCCAAATTGTCATGGTATGTGCCATGCTACACAATATGATCCTGCGAAAACAGCTGCAGCAGGAATAGCATGGGGCAGGGCCAAACAGCCCCTCCACCATTGCCAAGGCCATCATAGGCACAGCGTGACTCGGAGGAGGAACAACCTGAGCCTGCCTTAGTAGGCAGAAGGAGGCATGCCCAGTATGCCTTGGCCTTGGCAAAGAGGCAATGCATAGCACATACACTGGCTCAGTAGGAACCCTGGAAATGATACCTCTCTCTGACTCGCACATAAAATAAAAGGGATGCCTAACTTGACACTACCTGTTTTCAAACATGTATAGAGAGTGTACTATGTGCATCCAACACAGGCAGCCCTGCAGCACCACCTGAGGCATGATTGCCATGTTTTAAGCAATATAAAGCAGTGCTAAGCAGCTTTTACCACTATTTTGTATATGTAAACAAAATTGCCCGCGCTAACTAGCCCAACGTCGGGCAACGTTGAGCAAGGTCAGGTAAAGTTGAGCAAAGTCAGTTAAACATGCTCATATTTGCAGTACTGTTTCTTAAGCAGTCTGGTCTGCCCAGCATGAAAACAAAAAGCAGTGACAGGGCTCAAACCCAGGATACTGTGCATTATAGTCACACTGTTGAACCACTAAGCCATGACAGCATTACACTGGCACAGACACAGCAGGACAATTGTACACTAACGCAAACACAAAGAAATGCTGTATCATGACCCTAAAGAGGCATATGGGTAACCTCCCCCACAGGCCTATGCAGACAGAGAACAGCAGGCCAGATGGTGTGATGTGGGTTGGGTAGGCTATGAAGTCGCAATTTAATATACGTGACATTGGATGCTAAGACCCGTAGTACAGTAATATGCCTCAAGCCAGTACGATAGGCAACAGTACAGACTGAAATGGTGTTCCTTACATAGCAGTGCAGGCCTAGCAAATGTGTATGTGTCAGGTGAACTCCTCATCCTATGTACACCCACAGTAACAATCAGGTGTGCCCCCGGGTAGAAATGTACAAAAAATAGCTGTCCCCTCTGTATGTAGAAATGTTGATAAGTCTATGTAAAGTGTCTCATGATAGCCCTGCAGGCACAGCATGATCCCTGTTGAGTTATGACACAAAGGTGAGCCCTGCAGTAAAAATACAACTTGATTGTCCACACACATATAGTATAAATGTGTATACCGGGCATGCTCACAAATGTAGTGGATTTCATTCAGCGACACACTGAAAGGTCATACTGGGCATGCTCACACACTTAGGCCATGTCTGAGTACAGCAGTGGGCCACACATATCTGGCAGTTGCATGTTTCACCCCAGGAACCTGTTACTATTCACCAATCCTGCCTTGTGCACACAGTTATATGAAAACAGACACATATAATATATTGGAACCCTGTCATAATCAAACTATGTACCACAAGTACTTATGTTGTTCACAGAAAGTGAAAAAGCAAAGATCATCAATAAACTTGCAATCAGTATCATCAACAAACAATGTGCACTTCAAATATTATCCAGTCCATGTTCTGGCAAAAGAATCTGTGAAGGCATCCATAGAGAACCATGACGCTTCCTTCTGCTATGTCATAAGTAGCAATGTACACTCATATATGCCCTGAGTCAGTGCAAACTGTAAATGACTGACATTGCCAACATCCTGTCAGACAGGCCCATACATACATACATACATACATACATACATACCACCACCTCTCACTGACAAAAGGCCCTATTGTCATACCTGGAGACTGTGAAAGCACCAATATCACATATAGAATGGGTAAACAGCTCCCTCCAAACCTGAAAACACGGCATCTATGGGATTACATTGTTTCCCTAGCTGTGTCATAAGTGAACTCCAGCATAAACAGAGCCTGCACCTGAATAGTCTGTTGAGACTCACCCTCTATACAGCATATGAAACTGTTGAATGCGTTACAGCAATGTTTGACACACTCTCCAAGTGTTGGTGCACAATAGAACATGGGAACTATTGTCTTATAAGCCTATTAAGCCTGATCTGCAAGGCCATGGAGTCCATCATGATGGAACTCATAAACAGAGCTATTGGGAGCCTACAAACACCCAACCCTACCAATTACAGTTTGGTCATGGGCAGATCATGGTTTCCAAACTTGCTAGACTGTTTACAAGGCAGTCACCCAGGACATACATCAATGAAATGAGCTACACACGTCCCACATAGACCTTGAAAAGCCCTTTGCCAACATCCCAGACACATGTCGTATCCACAAAATCAACAACCTGTGCATAAATATGTCTGTCATCTGATGGATTGCCAACTGGGGCACAGATAGATCACACAAGGTAAGAATCGTGGTCTCCTGTACAAGCTGGTAACAACTGCTGTCCCCCATGGCTCAGTCCTGGGACCCCTCCTGTCTGGTGTATACTTTTCAGAAATACAGTCAAACACACGAGGGCTATGTTTAGCAAAGTTTGTGGATGACTGCCAAAATGTTGCCATAATAGATGTTTGGGACAACAGAGACATCCTTAAAAAGGGTCTCAGTCAGACAGATGTGGTGTCAAAAGTATGACCTCGAGCTACAGTCATACAAATACCACATAGGTGCCAACACCCTAAATATGGAGGTGATAATAAGGGATCTATGGACAAATGTGGATAGTCATCTGTACTTCCAGAAACACATTCGCAAAGTGGTCAGACAATCATGCTATGTGTTCCCACAAACTGCCAAGGTCTTTGCATGTGAGTCAAAGGAGGTTTCCTATACTCAGTCATCAGACCCGTCAGAGAGTACCACAACACACCTGCGATGAATCTGACTGGGCACCTTCGGCAGCTTGAAGGACCAATGAAGTACCTCAACAGGAGGATTACTGGCCTCAAACAGTTGCCCCATGCAACAAGACTAAATTTAACTCAATCTGTACTCTGTTGCATACTGTCTACTCAGGAGATCTCTGCCCAACAGACAGGTCCATGTCATGGCATCACTCAGATCTGCTCTGAGTTACAGCTCAATGGCACTAAATATACAGACCTAACTGATATTGCCAACATCCTGGCAGGTAGGATCTGTGGTAACCTTACCCCCCTCTCACCCATGAAAGAGCATATCTCTATAATGGAAAACTGCAAAGTTGCTGTCATCACGGCTGCACAGGTAAATAACACTCTCCAAAGCCAGTATCACAGCATCCATGGGACCAGATAACTTCCCAAGCTATGTTCTACACAAACTACAGAACGAACAGGTACCACACTGATGTACCATGTTCAGTCATAGCCTCACCTCAGGCTTTGTGCCTGCCGAATGGTGCACAGTGACGGTTATCCCACTACACAAGGGTGGAGACACCACGGACCACAGGAACTATCGCCCCATTAGCCTGATGAGCCTGCTCTGCAAGGCTATGGAATGGATCATCATACAACTTATAAAAAAAGACATTGGTAATCTCCAAACTCTGGACCAAAACCATGTTGGGTTTGTAAAATGCAGATCATGTCTCCTAAACCTGATAGATGACATTGAAGCAGTCACCAGAACCGTAGACAAGGGTAAGGTGTTTCACACAGCCTATGTAGATCTTGCCACGGCTTTCAACACCATCCCACACACTGGAATTATAGATAAACCCCACTAAACTAGGTATAAATTGCTATGTCACAAGATGGGTTGCCAACTGGCTTACTGACAGAACCCACACTGTGAAAGTAGCAGACTCCAAGTATGACTTTGGACCAGTGACGAGTGCAGTACCACAGGGCCCAGTCCTGGGTCCTGTCCTGTTTTGTATCTACTTCCCTGAAGTAAACTTTAACATGGAAGGTCTGTGGCTAATGAAGTTTCCAGATGACTGCAAACTTGGAGCCATAATTGTAAATACTAAAGATGTGGACATCCTTCAAAAGGGCCTCGCTGAGACAGATGGCTGGTGTCAAAGCCATGGGCTCAAGCTCAATGCCAAAAAGTGCATTGTCATCCCCTTTGGTAAAAACTCTGTAGCCATGAACTATAACATAGACGGTAGTATACTTAACAGTGAAAGTGTGATAAGAGACCTTGGGTCACAGGTGGACAGTGGACACACCTGTGATAATCACATCCCCACAGTAGTCAGGAAATCCTTCTATGTGGCACACCTCATTACAAAAGGTGTCTCATGCAGTATAGAAGAGGACATTGTTCCCCTCTACTCATCACTCACTACATCCATAGTGGAGTACAATGCCCCTTTTGCTATGTACCTCACAAGACATGTACAACAACTGGAAAGCCTGAAGCAATACCTCACAAAGAGCATTAGTGGCCTGAAATACATGTCATACACAGACCATCTCAAAATGCTCCAGCTGTACTCTCTCGCATATCGCCTACTCAGAGGTGATCTCTGCCTAACATACAAAGCTATGTCAAACACAGAGCTGTTGGACATGCTTCACATAAAACACTCACAATTCCTCTGATCTTCGGCCCCAAAACCACGAGTGAAATACAAAAGGAAGAGGTGTATCCATTTACCTTATGGATACCCACACCTTCAGGTTAGTGGCACAGCATGAGGCCTTGGAGACCATGCAAGTGCAACTAACATTGGGCAAAGCTGCTTATCAGATTGTAGCCTGCTACAGATCACCTACCTTGTCTCAGGAACCTCACTCAGTATTCCTGAGAACAGTGGAAAATATAAAGGTCCTATCAAACACCATTATATGTGGAGATTACAACTACCCAAACACTGAGTGGGAGAATTACTTGTGTACAACGTTCTTTACCCAATGTTTCCTAGAGTTTAAAAACTCAAATGCCCTGGAACAGCTTGTCACCATGCCCACTAGAGGTGGCAACATACTGGACCTGACCATTACCAACATGGGGTACCAGTGTTCCAAGACAGAGATAAACCCCTCACTGGTAATATCAGGTCATAAAGTAATCACACTGGACATCCACATCCCGCCCCCCTCCCCAGTCAAGGAAACTACTGTGAAGACATTTTTAAAAGCAAACTGCACACTTCCCAAGACCAAAGTGGAAAGTTCAAAAGCCCTCTTGCTATGGGATAATGCTATACAGTCTGCCGAATCATTTACAAGTGCATTCTATGAGCATCTAAAGGGATGCAGGGATCCAGACATGCCAAATAAAACCAAGATGCACTCCTTCAAAAACAAGAAACCAATCTGGTGGTCATCGCCCATAAAAAAAGCTATACAACAGAAGGAGGAAACAAACACATGATAGAGCAAACTTCACAAAAGGAAAGGCATCACTGATCATTATTAGGAAGACACAATGATCACTCATAAAATAATCCAAGGCCAGTTTCTAAAGACAAATTGCCAAGGAATGTAAGAATAACAACCACAAATCCTTCGTTAGCTATACCAAACATTTAGGTGGCAACTTCCAAATATGCTGTCAGCTACTGACAAATGACAAGAAATACACTGAACCAACTTACATTGCCCATATCCTGGTGGACAAGTTCAGTGCAAACTTCACCCCCCCACCCCCACTAGGGCCTGTGTCCATCCCAGAAGAATGCAGAGTCCCAGACTTCATGGACATGCAGGTAAAGACAGCCCTCTCCAAAATTAAGAACACAGCATCAATGGGACAGGATGGTGTTCCAGGCTGCATCTTACACCAGCCCCAAAAGGAACTACACCCTCGCCTACATTCACTGTCCAGACTCAAACTTACCACAGGCTATATACCCAAAGAATGGCATACACCAACAATCATCCAGCTCCACAAAGGGGGTGCCACAACAGAACCTGGAAACCATTGCCCTATAGGTCTACTCAGCCTGCTCTGCAAAGCTATGGAGCAAATTATCATGGAACCCGTAAACAGAGACATTGGAGACCTGCAGACACTGGACTCTACCCAACATGGCTTTGTTAAAGGCAGATCCTGCCTCCTAAACCTAGTTGACTCATTTGAAACAGTTACCAAGGACATAGATGGAGGTGAAAGTAGTCCACACAGCCCACCTGGACCTCACTAAAGACTTTCGACACCATTCCCCACTCTGTCATCATGGACAAGCTTACCAGCTTGAACATTAACAGCTATGTCACAGGATGGGTGGGAAACTGGCTCACAGATCAAACACACATGTTCAGAGTTGCGGATGCCATGTCCGACTATAAACCAGTCACATATGGCATCCCACAAGTCTTGGTCCTGGGACACCACCTGTTCAGTAGATACTGCTCAGAGGTACAGGCAAGCACAGGAGGAGTATGGCTGAACAGGTTTGCAGATGACTGCTAACTGTGGTCCATAATACTCTATGGCTGACACAGACATCCTCCAGAAGTGTCTTACAGAGGCAGGTACCAGGTGTGAAAACAATGCCCTCAAGCAGAATGCCAAAGAATGCATAGTCATCTCCTTTGGATAAAACAAAGTGCACACAAATTACCACATAGGTGGTAATCCAGTATGTACGGAGAAAGTAATTATGACCCTGGGGACCCAGGGAGATAGTAAGCTCTCCTTTGATGATCACATGGCCAAAGTGTTTAGAAATTCCTTCCATGTAGCCCACCTAATGTCACCCACTTTGTCTAGTCTGATGATGTCACCATCCTACAAATATACTTGTGGAAAGGAGAACTCACAGTAATGTTTATAGTGCATTGTGTAAATGCATACTCCTCTAGTATTACAAAGTAGTTAGGTAGGGGTTTGAATCCTGTACTTGACAAGTGTGTGTGTTTGTGTGTGATCTCCTTTGAGAGGAGCAACCTTTTTGGAGACTACTAAAACACCTTAAAAGTGGTATACTTATCTTTGTCAAGTCTGATGATGTCACCATCCTACAAATATACCTCTGTAAAGGAAAACCTCCAATAATGTGTATAGTGTGTTGTGTTAATGCGTACTCCTCTAGTATCATAAAGTAGTTAGGTAGGGGTTTGAATCCTGCACTTGACAAGTGTGTGTGTGTGTGTGTGTGTGTGTGTGTGTGTGATCTCCTTGGAGAGGAGCAACCTTTTTGGAGAGGAGTAGTAGAACACCTTAAAAGTGGTATACTTATCTTTGTCAAGTCTGATGATGTCACCATCCTACAAATATACCTGTGTAAAGGAAAACCTCCAGTAATGTCTATAGTGTGTTGTATTAATGCGTACTCCTTTAGTATTATAAAGTAGTTAGGTAGGGGTTTGAATCCTGCACTTGACAACTGTGTGTGTGTGATCTCCTTGGAGAGGAGCAACCTTTTTGGAGAGTAGTAAAACACCTCAAAAGTGGTATACTTATCTTTGTCAAGTCTGATGATGTCACCATCCTACAAATATACCTGTGGAAAGGAAAACTTCCAGTAATGTGTACTGCTCTACTATCATACAGTAGTTAGGTAGGGGTTTGAATCCTGCATTTGGTGAGTGTGTGTGTGTGCTCTATGTGTGTGACACTGTTGGTCAATTTTTGCTTTTACTACTGTATGACATATCAGTATGACAACAGTATTTGCATTGCACATGTCAGGTAGCTGTGTGGCAAATACATATACGTACATGTGACCTCAGTTATTTCATAGGTGGGAACCCTGCTTTCTCCATGAACACGTCATCCTTGCCAGAGTGTGCTGCTGCTTTCCAAACCTTAGGTCCCATCTGTATGCTTGTGACAAGCCCAGGCATTGCAGTGATCCCTGGCCTAGGTCATCCGTGTCACACACACTCATTACGGTTTCTATTGAATAGTGTGAGTGAGGGTTTATGGCTGAGGTATATTTCAGACCTATTCAAACGCAGCAAAGTCTGTCAATGATGGCTATTCATTATAGGTGTAGAACAACCTTTGTGGATATGCATGCAGTCCCCTTATTGCTTATGTGATCCACCGAGGGATTTCAAAATACCTTTGGAAATGTGATTACCAAAGGAGAGATGATGTAGCACTTGGCTACATGTACACATCGGTACCTGTTCAACATGTTGGTGGCTACTACCTATGTAGTACTGTGGGGATACTATGTTTTGTAAAGGTGGATGACTATGCTTTAGTTGGCTTATAGCTTTACAGCATGGGTTTGACAACAGGTATCTGTCTGTATGATACCCTTGTGGAGGATGTGTGTGTCAACTGGAGAATGTATTATAGGCCACAGTATGCATTTCCAGACATGGATGGACATATCCCTACTGGGATTGCTTGTACCTAAGAGAGCTATATGCCAAACAGGAGTGGTCTCAGCAATGGATGCAGATGAATACTACTGGTTACTGGCATAGTATAGTACCTGAAGGATCCAAATGTTACTGTGTGTCAGTTGTCAAGACATCATCTAATGATTGTTTATGGTCAGGCTGTTGAGGTTATGTATACTACCAGAATGCAAAACAATGACAGATAGTAACAGTATCACCCACAGCACAGTGTCAAACCATGTAATACGCACGTGTACTCAAGTTCCACAATGTGTGTAGTACAATGCATACTGGCCACCAATAGGAACTATGGAGTGTTACTGTGTAATACAGGGCATGTCACCCTGCCCATGTGTCCACTATGCACGTACATGCAGACAGTGCACCTCCACCATGTTCACAAATGTACACCTGCAAATCTGTGCTACACACATCCCACACGTACTGTCCACGCTCTAACACATGCTGCCAATACTACACACATCAGCCAAGTGGTACGTGGGCGGACAATACACTATTGGAACCAGCACTGCTGTAAACAATACTACATTGACAATCATAGCTTTAATGCATCATGCCTGCTCAGCTACACCTTCAAGGATATCATTACACTTTACTGCTGACAACATGCTAACATTGCTATGCTGCTATAAAGTCATCCTGTGCATCAGCACCATGGTAGCCTGTTCCTGCATCAGTGTTACAGATGACAGGAGGTGGCACAGGTTTCATCATATGCACAGGGTGTGTTGGTTTGCCAGAGCCCTACATTGAGCCATACAATCGACATGTATGTGTGCGAGGGCCAATAGTACTGCTATGGGCCAATGTTGATGTAATGTGTGCTGGTATGTGTTAGCCCTAGGTGTCTGATTTCTGTGTGTGTGTGTCTGCATGCACACGGTTCCACCATGTGGCTGCCATATACGGGGATTTGTGGGACAGTCACAGACTGTACCTGCCAGGCTTTACAGATCACCGTCTCTGGCCACGGATATGGTACCTGTGCCTGAAAGGTGTGCTACTGACAGTATCATGTACTAAGCCAGACTGGATACTATCCTCAGAGGTGGACAGATGTACACTGGACCCAGGTCCCTGCTGGGACTGTCCAGAGCCACGTGCACATGGTCTTCTAGGATGGTTTATGGACAGCCCACCCCCAACATTGCTGGGGCTGGTACTGGCACTACGGGAGCAGCTGTGACTTGAAGGATGTCTGTGGTGACAGCCAGCTGCTGATGTTGCTGGCATACGTCCACATCGACGTCTCAACCATCCCGCACTGTCCTAACACATGGACATGACATTGCGGAGGACATCTAATGTCTCACCCCAACATCTATCAGTGACCTCAGTGTAACTACGGATGGCACCTGCTAGGTCATGGATACTGTCAATTACAGCAGTGTTATGTGCCCTCTGTGCCCTTAGTCCCTGTCTGGTGTACGGTTCCATACATGCCTGTGCTTCCATGACAGCCTGGAACATGCATGAGGTTGTAAGACCTGTGGCACATCTGCCAGGGGCATGATGAGCAGCAGTTCTCCAATGAGAACCCCTGGACATCTGCCTATTTGGTACTGTTCCAGACATCTGGGTATGGCTGCTGTGTCGGGATGCATGTACCATAGATACCACACTGTCCTGGCCATGCCAACTGTACACTGTCTCACAGCTAAGGGTATTGGTGATGGATGTATTGGCAGTATGACTGTGTGCATGGATGGGGTGGACACTTTGTGTACTGTCAATTGGTGGCCCTATGATAGACCCTGGCAAATATGCCTTTGCCTCAACTCACCTATCCTCATTATCACTATTTGGCTCAGTGACATCAGGTTCCCTGCTGCAGTGAACCAGCCCAACCTCAGCACCTATGAGAGGAAGACAGGAAACACACTTTACAACCTGTACATGATGTCGGAACACATGCACACATGAACACATGCACACAAATGCACTCCTCACTAAAGCATATACACACACACACACACACACACACACACACACACACACACACTACCAGCAATCCAGAACATACTCAATAGCGGTTGATGGTGGGGTACAGTATCACAAGCCAGTCATATCACACGTGTCAGCATGCAGGACGTGTGTTGCTCAACAGCATGCAGTGCGAGTGTAGACAGCCCTTGCTAATAATAGTATACATGGCTTTGATGTATGTGTGTTGTTGTTCAGTGATTGGCCTCACCCTGGAATGCAATGTGTACATGGACACAGCATTGCTGTGCAAGTATTAAAAGCTTTGCAATGTCCTGTGCACCATCACTCACAGATATACATACCATGGCTGGATGTGTATCTGTATGTCACATAGTTATCCATTTCTGATAAGAGCATCTGTGTCTTTAGCAGATAATTGTGGACACAGGTTTAGCACATGCATGCTATGTATACACACAGGATGAGTGGTGCATGTATACCTGATGGAATACCATTGCTCAACATAGCCATTGTACAGTGGTTATGATGAGTGTAGGACATATTGTGGATATGCCAGTGCCAGCCATGACATGGCATGCTACAACACAACTACAACATTAAACATCACACATACCCAATGTATGTCATGTGACCTATACAGTCAATAGCATTACAAGACATATATGTGTCACTTTGTACAAATGGTGATTGCTATGCATATTGTGTATAGGTGCATATGTTTGCACACACACAACATTGAGGTGCATAGCAATGAATGCTATGTGTAGTACTGTGGTTACTGTAACTGGATGGGGTGTAGTACCATGAGCCATCATCATGCAGCATCATGTGGTCACTCAAGGCTACTAATGTGTGCCAGACCAGCACCTAGCATGCTGTACCTGAACTGCAGTACCATGGCTACATTCACCATTTCACAGCCAGTTGTTACATGGGTTTGTAAGGTGCCCATTAGGGAGCATTGCCTAACATGAATGTGTTATGTATTGAAGAGTGTCACACAGTCCCATGATAGGCCTCTACCCCTCAGGTATATTATGTGTGCTGTGTGGATGACATTTGGGATACTGGAGTGTGACCTTACAGCGGGTGTCTGAATATGCCATGTGTAGCATATTAATGTGTATTGTGTATGACAAAGTTGTGTATGTTGTGTGCATGTGTATCGACTCTGCCTATCCAATGTCCACTACAGTGTTGCCACAATTGTGTGGGATGCTCTGTGTATTGCATGTATTTGAGGCAGCTACTCACATTACTGAGATGTGCATAATCTCACAGCAAACATGCACAGCATGCATTATGCTTAGGAGTGTTACGTGTACATGGCCTACACCTCACCTGTGACATGCACATTTAATTTGCAATATTAAATGTAGAACACACTCACCAGCATGGGCCTGCTGCCTTGCTGTCACACCAGATGGACCTACAAGGATATGAAACAGTTTGTCAGTGGCAACAACTGTGGCATTGCTGCTGTGGGTTTGCAATCTTACAGTAGTACAACGGTTGAAAGTCACAGGCCTACACATTATGTTCCACATTATCAGTATTGCACAACGCCAGGCTCCACATCTTCTAACTATACAGTACACATCTCACATATACATGATCTACCAATAGAGGTAACAGTAGTCTACAGATATGCCATGTTACCTGCACACTCCATGTCAACTCGCTGGGTGGCTCCAGCCTCCATGATTATACATGCTTGCTGTTGTTGTTGGCCAGGAGCCACCAGGCTTAGGAGCAGCTCCTCCACTCTGGTGATGGGGGGGGTGGATGGCTACCCCACCACCTGTGGCAAGCTGTTGTCTACAGACATCAGATGCACACTGCTGGACATGTCTAAGTAAATCGCTGCAGTGATGGCGTACCTGCTCATAGGTCCGGTTATGCATGCCTATGTCATTTACCCTATGGACAACATCTTGCCACAGTGCAGTCCGCTCATGTTGGTCCTGGCTGGTTCTTGATAACAGCAGGGTGTAGTGCTGAACCAGGCTGGTTGTTATCAGTTTATCCTCTGCTAGGCTATAGGTAGGGTTGCGATGGTAAGCCATGACCCTGGAAGACAATGAAACAATATGTGTGAGCAAGTCATGTGGCACACTTAACATTCTAAAGTACAGATATCACTGAACTGATATATATAGCAACCTATTGGCTGTCAGAGGATACTCACTTTCAATACCACATATCAGTGCTCAACCCATGACTGCCTGTCAGTGCCTGGCATGCTCTATATATCAAACCATGTTCTGAACAGCAACAAAGAGAAACCAGTATGTAAGACTATACAACAGTACATGGCACACTGTCTGCGACACAATGCACCACTTAGCCACAGGAGGTATATATCAAGCTAATGCATAAAGAAATATGTCATCCATTGCAATGATTGTAAAGTCCAGTTACAGTATTACCAGTATACCATACTAGTTGTTGATGGCAAACCCCTGCCTAACATATGTGCACATTCGTTAATATAGATGGCATACTGCTGTACTAGACTATACAGGTTGCTAGATACGCACTTATATCCTGTGACACACATATGACTGAGGGCATGTTACAGGCATACCCACACACACATCAGACATACATACAAGACACAAAGGTATGGCAACCCAGATGAGCTTTACCTGTGTACCATACAGTACTGTGTGTCAGTACTTACAAAACCTTATGCCTGAGGTATGTAATCTGTGAGGACTACAGGGAACACACAAAACAGTGGTTCCAAGCAATGTGGACATACACCATACTGTACTGTTTAGGCCTACAGCTTCAGGTAGTACTACAGTTCATACAGGATTTGGATTCACCAGCAGTACCAAACAGTAAGCATACATGTACTGCTTTAGCCTACAATGGCACACCCCAGTTGACACCAAGGGACTACGTCAGACCATATGCCATACAGCTTTTTCTGCCTAGCAATAGCATACACATCTTTTGCTGAGATCAGAGCTAGGACACAAAATACCATGACAGAAACAGTTTCCCACTAAGCTATCACACATATACAGAACTTTGACACATTCACCAACAAATTCACCATCACACTCAGTCAACCTCACATAGCAATTATTGCAACAAGTACATGTGGGTGTGTATCGGTTCATAGGTAGGTAATAGGCTATTGGCCCTAGGGCCTATAGAAGCCTAGCCATAAGCTACCCTGGTCTTTGACACACATGTAATTTAATTTCATGTGCCCCTGTCAAGCAGAGCCACAGAGGTGATTCCCAGGGTGTATTTCCTATCTCCCATCCAATCATCAGGATTATTCATGACAACTGCTAATGAGGAGCTTTGTTTGCTATTGATAGGTGGTTTGTTCCAGAGCATGGGATGTCTCTGAGATAGGAATCTATCCCTACAGCATGTTCTGTTTATTGAGGTGACAAGGTTAGGTCCCTAGAGCGTGTAGCTCGTAGGGATTGTGATCTGTTCATGTGGAGCATGTCCAACAGCTCTGGGTTTGACATAGCTTTGTATGTTAGTCAGAGGCCACATCTGGGTAGGTGGTATGCGACACAGTCTAGCTGTGGTTTTGTGGGACGGTCTGCATAGGGCATCTGTTTGAGGCTGGTATTACTCTTTGTGTGGTATGTCTGTTGCCTTTCCAGTTGCTGTAGATGTCTTGTGAGGTACATACTAAATGGGGCATTGTACTCTATAATGGATTTTATGAGTGATGAGTAGAGGGGAACACTGACCTATATTTCCCTGGATGACACACCTTATGTGATGAGGTGTGCCACGTAGACAGATTACATGACTAGTGTAGCACTGTGATTATCACAGGGGAGACTACTGTCCACCTGTGTCCCATGGTCTCTTATCACACTTTCGGTGTTAAGTAGACTACCACCTATGTGGTAGTTCATGGGTACAGAGTTTTTGCCAGAAGGGATGCCAATGCAGTTTCAACATTGAGCTTGAGTCCATTTCTGTGTCACCAGGCATCTGTCGCAGTAACTATGACCCTGTCTCTCTCTCTCTCTCTCTCTCTATATATATATATATATATATATATAGATATCTACACATACATATAAACATACATTGGTGTACATATAGATATACATATGGGCACATATGCAGTTCATCTTTCATGGTGGGAATATCAATTATGCGAAGGTTATGAGGTATACAGTTATGTAATAATATTGCACAGTCTTCTGCGGAATGCATTGAAGGTGTTCTCAGCCCATGTAGCTTTAGCAGGCCTCACTGGCTGCAACACTGCAAATCTGACAAATCATACCCACTGCATTTAACCACCAGATGTCATATACTAGCACTGTATGCTGTCTTGTTTGCCACACACTACAAACTACATAGAAATATGCACATAACAACCTTCAACAACATATATATGTCCACCCTTCACAAACAGTTGCAGTATGTCCTTTGCTCTATGCACATGTACAGATGCTAATATATCTGACACAGAAAGATCTCTCCGTATGTGTGTGCCACACACACACAAGGTCCACACTGTTGTAAGTCTGTGGACCTCATGGCTGACCTGTTGGGCCTTGCTGCAACATGAACAGGTGTCACGTAAGCACACAGTAATATTAGATGGTGTATATATAGCTGCAAATGCTAGACTAGCATACTAGCCTGGTACAGCAGTTGCCAATGCTAAGCTACACGTTAATATGACTATCATGCATTTGTTACTCTGTCACATCCAAGTTTATATAGCTGTATGTGCTACTCCCCCAAACAGCAATTGTGCACACTACTGTACAGAACACAGATAACATGGATCAGATATTTGACATTTAATGCTGAGCTACATATGTCACAGTTATATCCCACTGCACAGAGCTACACACTGATTTGTCCATGGCAGTAGTTATGCAGGGCATCTGTGCATAGATACATACTGCTGCCACATATGGATGATTCAAAGCATGTGGAGTACTCTTCAAAAACATCTACTACATGCCAGTAAATACATATCTGTTACATACCTTTCCTTTGTATGTGTTTATAAATTTCAGTTCCGAGTGCCTTTTTTTTTTTTCTGTTGCTGTTGCTGTTGATGTAGATGTCGGTGTCTGTATGTCTGTCTCTGTCTCCCTCTCTCCATACCAGCAATGGAATGATTGCATGTGTGGACAGCAAGTACAGCCTGCTTTTATAGGTATCTGCACATGTGCATGTGGTGGCCTCTGCACCATTTGGTGGTCACCATTTGGTAATTGAATGCAGCCTGCTGTGTGGTGATTGCAGTACTCACTGTCATAGCAACCCAATGTTATAAATTGCTAAGTCAGGTAGGCGTAGCCCTTTCAGCTTTCCAAAGTGGGGCCCATGCTTGTTTGTTGTGGACACTGTTGTGTAAGTCAGAAGGTTGGTATACTTCTTATATCTGAAGCTAGGGGTGTAGCCAGTGATTTGAATGTTGTACTCAGACCTGAATGTTACCACTTCCAGTACACAGTTGTCAGTGTAAAATTGTACTCACCCCTACAAATGCTAACACAAGATACGTGGGAGTATGTAGTTTATTTTCTACTTATACAATTAGCTGCCATACATAAGTAGTTATTGAGATTTATTAATTTGGCACATGTACTGTTTGTGAACTGCTATACTGTGAATATTAATGTACTCACTTCTGCACTGTTTCTGCTTTTTTATTGTTGACATTAGAACAGGATGATCAAGAAAACTGGACAGTTCCAATACTGAGTATGCCTAGCTATATCCTTGGTGGACCCTGAACACACAGGTATTTCATACATTTGGGTGGGGATTGTCCTGCTATGACACTGTGTGTGGGTTGTAAAGTGCTGCTGTAACATTATTTACTGCTAGAATGGCTGGTTCTGTTATCACAGTCATGCAATGCAATTCCACAACAACTGCTGGTAAAGTTCCACAGAACAGGTTTTGTGTTATGGCATTCCTATCTTTCCTTTACATTCACTCATTCTCATGCATGATATACCTATTTCAGCAACAACCTGCTGTATATCTGCTGTGGCTTAGTGGTACTTCATGCAGTCTAGTGTGTGCAAGGTCCGAGGTTCGAGACTGACTGAGGTGTTTTATTTTGCTGCTGAGCAGAACAAGGGCCCTCACAATGCAGGGTGACTAAGGCACTTTTAAGCACTTGTAAGCGGGTTTGCGCAAAGCTTAGCAGTACTTAGCTAAGCGCACACATGTGCAGACTCGCTAACTACTGCTTAAAGGTGCTTACTCGCGCTAACCCCTGCGCTCATTTCTTTGAAAGAAAAAAAATGGGGAGATAGGAATGTGGTGAAAAAGGGGCACAAAGAGGGAAAGACAGTGGGGAAAACAGCTCAGGATGTGCAGGACAGGTGTAGGGAAGGTCCATAGCGGCCCATTTCTTTTACAGCAACAGCTGTGCATATGCTAGAAATTTGGAGGTAAATATGAAACCTTCCACCCCTGAGAGAGGGGTGAGGACAACAAAGTATGTTGTACTGCCAATTAAATATCAGTTTATGTGTCCAGCGGACATGTGTGCAAAATGGGCAGCTATGTATAGGGCGTAATTTTTTTTTTGGGAGTAGATTGCCCTTTTTTTTTTTCAGGTGAGAGTGGAATATGTGGTAGGGGAAGTGGGTATATATGGGGAGGTAAACAGACAAGACAAGACACATACAGGGGAAGAATATGACACATGTAGTGGGTGAACACCATTGACGGGGAAGGATGTTTGGAAATCACAAGCCCATGAGCCCACAGATGGCAACAGTGGAACTGAGATCCCCACCCATGGGCAGTCACCACTGCACCTTCACAGCCCAGAGGGTGGCAATGCTGGGGGCTGTGAAGGAGGGGCAGACTCACCCGTGAGTCACTCCACACGTGCCTCAAGCTGGCGTAGAGGATCAGCGACTGAACGCTCAATCCCCCTACGCACCACAGCCCGGACCATTTGGTGGGTGATAGGTGGCCCTCCTCCGGCTATGCTTGCACGGGGGGGACGAGCCCCATCCCCTGCAGTGCTTCCACCCGAAGGTGGCACAGGACCAAAGGAGATGAGGTCCCGGGCTGGGCACCGGACCTGCTGGTGCCAGGTGCCATCGCCAGCTGATGTGGGACAGGTGGGTCTGCTTGGACCGGCCTTCCCATATGTTCTAGGTTTAGGAGGATTTAATGACAATATGGGTTGTTAACAGCCAACAGCATTCCAAATTAGTTGTAACAGCATGCAGTAGTATTCCCATTAACCCAACACACCAGAGTTCCAACAGTTGAACAGCAAGCATAACACATGCATATATAGAACAACAGTGGACATTCCAACATCAACAAGCCACCAAGATTGTGGTATTTGAACAGGGCACATGCATCAAAGTAAATGCAAATATTTTTGAACCATTAGGACATATGTCCCAACAAATGTTTTGAGATTAGACATACCCATTGACGTGTGGAATTGCATTGTTTATGCACTTACAGTAGGGTGTAAAAAGATACCTCCATTAACAACTTATATGTACTTATAGTTTACACTACATTCCTATTGACTGCAGGTATATATCCCCTACATGTATTATTACACTTGGCAATGTCCATTAAATTGTGAAATGGGTTTTGCTAGTTCTTTATATACCTGACCTGTATCTGACATACAGACTGTCCAGGATTCAGATGTTACTGCTACATATTTATATATTTTATTTATATTGATATATCTACATATCTGGATGTGTTCAGGTGACATTATCAATTATATTTTAACATCCCCCTACATTTCTAGCAGCACACTGACATTTCTGGGGAACACAATAACAAGCTACTCATGTGCCAGATTAACCTATACATGCCGGCCATTAACCAACTGTTGAGGACTATATATATGCTTAACAGCTACTGGCACTCCCTTCTTCCACTTTATATAGGCCTACCCAAGTGTGGGTTGACAGCGCTTAATACAACAGTAAAATTTTTATAATGCAAGAGTGCAACAACATATCGAAGAAAGTCACATGGGCACACTCCAGGAATTATACGTTTATTAATTACACTACACACTTTTATAGAGGCTCTCTCATTTATTTGATATTACAGTGCATGCAGAAGACTTATTCAAGACATATTATACCTTTATTAATGGGTTACAACACTCTTTTTCCATGCTCTCTCACTTATTTTATATAACAATACATGCAGAATAATTACTAACCTACCTGGTGGCACAGCCTTAGCAGCCTATCTGCATAGGCTTGCTGATTCACAGCACAGACACCTGCAGCTGTGAGGTAAATGAAGTGATATTGAGACATATACCTATCCATAATATAGACTACAATAGCAATTCTTACATACTTCATTCCATGGCTACCTACTCAGTAGTGGGGCATTTTCCATCCCACGGGCCTCCTGTATCCACTGGTTCAGTTGGTCCTGCTTCCATCTCTTCAGGTCTGAGTAGTGGTGTCTGACCTGATCACCAGTCCAAGGGGCACCCGTGGCACTGGTTAGATCATGTGCTAGATGGTTCCAGGCTTCCGCTTTGTAGTCAGTGCCCTGGAACTGGCCCTGCAGGAGTCTGTCATCATGATTATGGATGAGGAGCCAAACCATCACTTTTAACTCCTCAATGCCCCACTGTTGTGCTCGAAAGCGAGAGCCCTCTCCAACACCAGTCATGCTGCCTGCAGATGGGAGCTACAACCAGTTATGGCAAGTAATCCTGCCTATGGGGCTTAAACATGCCTCATTTTCTGCACTTATTTGTGATTGGCCGGTTTTGAAAATCTCAGCTGAAAGCACACCTGCTTAGCACTGGGTAAACTTTCATTAATATGTATATGTGTGTTGAAAGTCCATGCATACCAAAAGCTGTCATGGCTTAGTAGTTCATTATGTGATTATGGTGCACAGTATCCCAGGTTCTAGGCCTGTCATTGCTTTTTATTTTACTACTGGCCAGACCGGCTAGGAGGTGTAGCTGTGTTTAGCCGACTTTTCTCAACTTTGCCCAGCATTGCTCTACGTTGCTCTATGGTGCTCTACGTTGCCCGATGTTGTGCTAGTTAGCGTGGTGTGCAGCTACGCGCAAACATGTTTTGTTTGTGCTAGTTGGCGTGATGCGCAGCTCCACGCAAAGCTATTGCGCTAGTTAAAGCAGTGCTAAACTATGACCAATTATACTTAAATGTGCTTAACACTGGTAAACTTTGCTTAGCAGTGCTTCAAACTGCTTAAGATACGTTACTTATGCATTCATCAGTATGCATAACCATTTTGCCTTCTTATATATATATATATATATATATATATATATATATATATATATATATATATATATATATATGTATATATATATATAAAATATTGTTCACTACTACATAGGCCATTTCAATGCTTTCTACTAATATTTAAAAGATAAATGTCAAGAATTATTTTTCTATACAGATTTTCCTACAGATAATAGAAAGGGGAGTGGTGGGACTCAAATCGGGAATGCCTCCTCTTTGTGCGAAGGCTCTACCATTACGCTATTGCTATTTGGCTTAATTTGCATATAAGTTTCTTATTATCCTCTTTGATCTCTAAACTGCTAACTGTAGCTAAGCAAAGGGCAAACCCATGCAAACATGTGCAAATACGGGCAGCTGTATCGGGAATAATAAAAAAAGGAAAGTTTTACATTTTATAATTGTACAGGGGTTTAGAATGTGGGAGAGTGTAGTGTTGGGTATGTACACATTTGAGCGGACTCGCTCATGTCAGTTGACATTTGCAGATTGAGGGACTTGCAGGGGCGTGGATTTTTGGACTGCTCGGCAGTCCGACATGCCCCCTGCACTTGTGCACGCTCTGTGTAGCCTTAGAATTAAGTCAGCGCGCCCTCATGAATATGCATGGTGCACTGACGTCTTCCTCTTAAGCTGCAGTTTCTGTGTAAGACTTATTTAGTCTTACACGGAGGATTAATTAATCCCAGCCAATGTGTTTGGTTTCACAGGTAGCATACAAACGAAAGTTATATATTTTATGTTGGTGAGGGTGTGTAAACTGTGCACACGTGTCTATGAACTTGCAGAATGAGCAATGTCCACATGGTCTCGTACCAGTTCTTGTTGGGGTTCAGGCATTGTGTTTTGGATAACACAGTCTCCTTTTCAGGGGCATATTGGTCTTAAACAAAAATGTTGGTTCCACATCTATCATCTCCTTAACTTCATTATCACTAGATAAAAGTTCCCAGTATTTCTTTACAATATCCATATACACATTTACATCTGAAGAATACTCTAAAGGTACTCTCAAATTAGTAGAACCTTTCTTACTATTCGGAAATTCTTTCCTATTTTCTGAGAAGTAAAGTTTAACATTAGACTGTCTTAAATTTACCACCTGTTGGATGTATTAATAGGTGTAGCTGGAAGCCCCAAATATATACACATGAGTTGCAAAACATCAGGTAAATATGCTGTACTTGTTTTACAAATGTGTAATCTTAGTTTCAGTGCATCAAACAGACATAAATATCTACAGCTACAGGTTGTTGTATTGCCTTGAAACAGAAAGGATTACTAGACTGATTATAATTAATAGGTTGTAATTGGAAAAGTGTTCAACTGCATTATGACTTTGTGTCCAAGACTACAACAAACATATATATGAGCACGTACATAGCTCTATGGACTCAGCAATACCTGACTTGTAAAACTCACCTCTCCTAAGGTAGAGTAAACCTCTGAGGTGGACAGCAGCAATACACAAACACCATAATAAATGGAAATATTGACTGTACAAGGCCAAGAAGGAGCAGGTGTCAAATTGGAAACAATCTCACCTTTGTCTGAAGAAGCAAATAAGGTCACAGGTGAATTAGCCTAAGACTAACTATGAGTACAAATTGGACACAGCCACCAAGGCCAATCACAAGGCCTTCTTCACATATGTCTGCAATCTCAGAGGCAACAGCCAAATCCACTGGTCAATAACACCACATACACACATGCCATAGCTATAGCCAACCTGCTGCAGACAGGTTAAGTGAAAACATCACCCCCTGTCCCCCCATCGGTATAGGAGGACTTGTACAGCACCTGCCCCCCTCCCCTCATCATCAGGGAACAGGTCTATAATACCCTCTCAAAGGCAATAAACTGAAGTCTCCATGGGACCTGATAACATCCCTGGCTGCATCCTACATGAACTCAGGCATGAGTTCTCAGCTCCATTACACTGTATTCAACCAAAGCTTGAGCACCAGTGTCATCCCATCTGCACAGAGGACAGCCACACTCATCCCTCTACACAAAGGTGGAGCCTCCACTGACTCACCCAATCATATGCACATCAACCTAGCTACCCTGATCTGTAATATCGGTGAAGGCATTATCAAGGACCTTATAAACAGGGACATTGACAACCTGAAAATCCTGGAGCCCACACAGTTTGGTATTGTCAAAGGGGGATCAGGTCTGTTAAACCTGGTTGACTAATTTGAAGCAGTCAACAAACACATGGATCAGTGGAAGATGGTGCACACTGCCTAGCTTCACCTAGCCAAAGCCTCTGACAATAATCCCAGTTTGCCATACTACATAAGCCTACAAAGCTATACATCAACCCGTATGTTACCAGATGGGTAGCTAACTGGCTCAATGATAGTACCCACTCAATCAAAGTAATGGAAGCCACCTCTAGTAGTAGACCCTTAAAGAGCATTGTAACCCAAGGATCTGTCTGAGGGACTCTACTGTTTGGGATATACTGTTCTGAGGTGCAAGACAAAACCAGTAGCCTGTGGCTGACCAGGTTTACAGATGACTGCAAGCTGGCCACTGTCTTACATCCCCCTAGTGAAGTGAGCATCCTTCAAGAGGCCCTTATCCAAATCAATGACTAATATCACAAGTATTGCCTTAAACTGAATGTCAGGGAATGCATCATTATCCCTGTTGTGGTAGATGTCATCCACAGTAGTTATGACAGTGATAGCAATGTACTCAGCATGCAATCAGGTGTGAGGAGACTCGTGCACCAAGGTTGATAGCAACCTGACAGTTTGGCACCACTGTACGGAATGCTGTCTACATGGCCAATGTCAGAAATAAGGGTATGCCATCCAGGAACCAGGAGGCCAGAGCATCCCTGTACTCCTCCCTTATCAGACCTATTACTGAGTACAATGGCTCATTTGGCATGTACCTTTCCAACCACATGCAGCAGTTGCAAAGACCACAGAGGTTCCTGACCAGGAAAATCCAGGGTCTACAACACCTGTCCTATACAAATAGGCTGAAAGCCCTGTCGTTCTACTCAGCCTCATACAGACTGATCATAGGTTACATGTGTCTGGCATACAAGGCCATTCCCATTCCAGCCATGATGGAGTTTTTGCATATCTGTAAGACAAACCTCACTCATGCAACCCACAAGCAAGGCCCTCACCTGCTCTGTTACATCAATAGAACTTGTTGGCAGGATACATGTGTGTCTCACACAATACACTGTCTGTAAAATACACTCCCCCTCCATGTCTAGCAGAGTACCTCCCTAGCCTTCTTTAAGTAGAAACTGGATGACTGCATTGGAAACACAAAAGACACCCCTGGGATCTCAAATGGGCCTCCAGCTGGACAGGGGAAACAGGTACTGACTTTGAGGGGACATGGGCAAAGATCTGGGCAAGGCTTATGCGGACATCTGGGACAACAACCTAGTATCATCCTATGAACTATGCGCTTAATGCTTTACACATTTCCTGTATGTATTGCAGATTGTCCAGCAATGTTTTCATACATGTACCCCTGTGAGTATGAACTGTATAGTTACTGCACTGATAAGAGTATTTGCTTAGTCCGTTATGAGTTATTATCACCTACCATTACACTGTGTCATTGTGTCTAGTCTGTATAGCACTAAGTCAGCTCTTAGAGTACTTGCATATGCATGTGGTGACACTGTATAACTCAATCAAATAGCCCTGGTCTTAGTCACACTTACCATTTTGCTAATAGGCTCATCACACAGTAGAATTTGTCACCCTTGGTTGAGGGCCTTACAGTAGCTGTTAAAGAGATGGATTGTGGCAGTCAGAACTACCTTAAGGTCTGGGCTGCAGAGCCCATAGGTAGCAATGTTGTACCAGACTTTAACAGGAGTGTGTGTGTGTGTGTGTGATTCAGAACTCAAATAGCAAAGTGCGTGTGTCATGTACTTGGCCAGGGACCCAAAGTACTGATTGGACACAGAGGCTGACAGATGTTTTGGATTGACCACTCTTCTGTCATGTTAACCTGATAGGTGTGCCACTGTGCAGTGTTATTGTGGATGTGGAGTGAGAGGGAGTAATGACCCCCCCACACACACTGACTGTGACCTCTGTGTGCTCTGAAGGGTACTTGTGCTTTAATGTGCATGTACTTGTCATCCTGCCATTGTGTACATCCCTCACTGGTGGTAGTGGTGAGCATTTAGACTCCCTGATGATTTGGCCAGTGCAGGGGTGACACACTGACATTATGTACTGGTGGATACAGATGGCATATCACATGTACAGTCATTGAACCCCACTCAGTCTGACAATGTCATACAGGTTTATTTCACAGATTTCCAGGTCTCCTTGACCATTCCTGACATACTCTGCCTAGGTGAGTGTGTACTCCACACCTGTATCTGATTGACTCACACCTATGGCTGCCATACCTGGTGACCCCTGCAGCAGGACAGCAAGTTATAGGTAGTAGTAGTGGGTGGATGCTGGCACTGGGTCAGCAGCAGTGCATACATACTGAACATACAATGTAAGGGAATGGAAATAGTACAAGATACCCAGGTACCATCACTGCCCCAGGGGTCTGGCATGCCACAGACTCATTCCCCAAAGTATGTGGACAAATATGTATTGTTCAACTGGTGTGCAGTACTAAACATTTGTCTGGTGGGTGGTCTACATCTTTCAGGCACATGTACGCATTCCACAAACATCTGGGTGCTGAGGATGTCAGATACCTATGAGGTGGTCACTCCACAAGACATATGCACTGATCTCAGTTATTGTATATCTCAGATGTTTCTGAAATGACCACATGCACCTGTAGGAGCACTCTCTTTTTTGTGGGATGTAGGCTTTAATACATGATACTGTGATGTTGACCATAGGGGACACCCTGCAGTCGATGACACACATGTGTGGACATATCACAACACAGTGTATCACAGCAGACAGGCCACTTGTGGTATTCCACGTACCATACCAGGTTACTAGGCTGTGTGCTCTGAGTGGCCATATCCCTAGCCTGCATGTTAGCCCATGTGTATGCAAGGCAGCAGCTGATGTCCCCATCCAACAGGGACACAGGTGGTATCCCAATGGTGTATGTGCTACTAACCATCCAGTTGACCATGTTACACATGCAAAGGTGTAGGTAGCTACTCTGCCTGATGTGGACAGGGTACCCATTCCCCTGCAGGGTCATTGTGTGTGACACACACCCAAGCTGTCAACAAGGCCAATCCAGGTCACTCACCAGGTGGAGATTGTGTGTGTGTGTGTGTGTGTGTGTGTGTGTGTGTGTGTGTGTGTGTGTGTGTGTGTGTGTGTGTGTGTGTTAACTGAGTGGAGAATGACCTGCACTCATGCTGTAGTCCCAGCAATGTGGAGTGTGTGATTGCCTGGCATGCTAGAGTGAGTTAACTCTTGAGGGGTATTATGACACCGGGTAGAAGCTTGGCCTCATAGCCCATAGGTGTACAGTAGATGTCTGATGGCCTGGTATGCCCTAATAGGGAACTTCTGTGATGTCACAGGTGTGCATGTGCTGTCTGATGTGAATGATGAATGCAGGATCATGCACACTAATGGTCCTCATTGGGGGAAACATGACACATCAGGACCAGGAATGCAATGCATGCTGTAATGCCAGTATGGTGAAACTATCTATACACATACTGTGCTGACAAATGGCAAGGGTATGATGTGGTTGTTAGTAGTGGATAGTGCTAGCAAACATAGATGTGCCCCATCTATAAATAACATTGCCCAATGTATGAGGTCCTGTGATGTGTTTCCCTGTTCATGTCTTTCAGGTGGAATGTCACATCAATGGCAACCATCCTACTCAGATGCTGAGACTGAAGCAATAATTGATGCATTATGACTGCATCACACAGTCCTCTTCAGTCAGAGCTGATGGCAGCTGCAAGACTGGACTGCCCTGTGGATAGAAGTAGTCACCAATGTGAACAATGTGGGTCAGCATGGGTGAAACTACGAACAGGTTAGGCACACGGCAACTGACCTTGTACACTATGCCTGGCAAAGGGCTGCTGTTGTGGCCAGGGACTGTATAGCCACAGGTGGGGGTCCTGCAATACAGACCCCACTGACACCAACAGAGGAGTTCCTCGCCAACCTTGGGGCAGCCACTGCACCCCAGAAAACCATACACATCCATGTTGTGGAGGTGGGTGGCACCCAGACAACAGGCGTGAAGCATCCAGGTAAGGCCCCAGTGGACATAAACTCAATACTATCTCGTTCATACTGGCATCAGTAGAGTATCTAGATGTATATGTCAGGTCAAACTGCATTTGTGGGTGGGGTTTTGTAATGCACACAAGTGCGCATTTATAGTGAATGACAGCAAATTGTCTAGTATCAAGCTTGTAGTGTACATGTGTAGAAATGCATAATTTATCCTGTACCAATGCCACATGTGAGTCTGCTGACAATACCTTTCCCTCACAACTACATAGGTCCCACTGGTCTGGATGGGGAGCAGCAGCCTGAAGCCAGTGAGTATGGAAATGTCTTGTGGCTCACCAATACCCTAGACATGCTAAGGGCATGCATTTTTCCATGCACACAACTGCTACTCTTAGCCATATTACAATATTTGCATGTTCACTTGTGGTGCATCACAGTTGTCATGACAGGAGCCTATTTGCAGGAGCTGTAACATTTCTGTAGGTGTTGTCACTGTACTATACAGGTGTACATCAGTAATGTGTAGACGGGTGCAGTGTGTGTTAGGTGAAGGTCCATCACCTACTACCACTCCTCATGTATCTCAGAGGTGTATATTAGTAGGAAAATTAAGTGTACATATCTGCACTGCATGTTGTTGAGGGCCTATCCAGAGTGTGTATGCTGTGGTCTGATTGAGTGTCATGCATGTCATCCTTCAGATATTCTGTGGTCTGTATAATGCCTTTGTGCCACCTCACCTGTATGTGTCTATGTGGGTGCATGTGTGTGTGTGTGTGTGTGTGTGTGTGTGTGTGTGTGTGTGTGTGTGTGTGTGTGTGTGTGTGTATCAGCAAACCTTGTAGTGCAGGTATTAATTGGCATAGGTTGTCTTCCCCTCACAGGTGAACATGTGGGTCAGTGTCCCTCCCACTCACAACCTGATGTCAATGTCTCTGCAGACCCTGATGATGGTGGTCATAGTGAGCCACAGGTGGGGTTATCCAGGGCTGAATCTGTGCCATCAGTTGGCATCCCACTTTCACCCACAATGCCCCTGCACACAGTATGCCCACACATACCCAGTCCCCAGCAGCCACAGATAATGGACAGTTGGAGGGTGGTGGCATGGAACCAGCTAGTGTGGTGTCTATGGCAAGTGTGAGTGTAGACACCAGCCATAGCCAGAGAGTAGGTGAGGTCCCACACAGGCGGATGGAGAGGGGTGCTCGAAGGAGGACTACTTCCCATCAAGCCCCTGTTGCAAGTGTCACAGCAGGTGTCACCCGACATGATTTGGTCCATCATGGAGCCACGAGTACATACTGAACACACCAGACAGATGTTCAGGCTCATGAATGCAACACTTCCTGCCATGAGTGATGACCTCCACTGCCTTGGTGATGCCACACGTTATTATGCTGCTGCCGTGGATAGATGGTGGGGTGAGACATTGTCAATCCTCGACTGTGCAATGTCTGTGCTGGAGCATGTGGTGGGAGAAGGGCATTGGCCATGTGGATGTAGGCCAGCAACAAGATCATCTGAGAGTCCACGGAGCCAGTGGACAGTTACACTCTCATAGTGCCAGTACCACCAGAACTACCGAAGAGAGGGTGCTATCCACACCACAATGGAGCAGGCCATGGGCACATGGTCCTGGCTGGTCCTGTTATGGACAAATATTTCTCACCACAATGGAGCAGGCCATGGGCACATGGTCCTGGTTGGTCCTGTCAGGGACAAAGATCCAGCAGACAGCCATCACCATCGAGGAGTCGTACTGCATCAGGCCTTGGGCCTGGTGGTACCAGTGTGACTCCTGGCAGAACCAGTTCCTGTGTCTGTGGCTGGAGATGGTGAATTGTACATCCTGCCATGTACGGTCCATGGCTGTCCAAAATATCCCTGTGTAGGGCAACCACATGGCTTGACTGTGTGCATACAAACTCTCCCACATCTCTCTCACAGGCAGATCATCACCAGACACACACAGCACCTCTGCACAGCCCAGTTAGACAACATCCCTCCAAACACACACACACATGATGTCAACCATATGGCCCAGCCTAGGCTTCTAGCAAACCCACACCATATCCTGTGCATATGATGATACCTGGGCCACATCCCTGTGATCCATACCCTCGATGCAGGGACATGCCACTATGGGTCTGATGCACAGGGTGTATAAAGTACAGTGTAGTAATGTAATGCTGTGTAAGGTGCTGTTTGCTGGCTATTGTTATGGGTACACATCGAAGTGTATGTACCTTTTTAGCCATGATGCATTATTGCTGTTAGTACTGCCGACTGTAGTCTCACATACTGTATTCTGTTTGTGTTCCAGGTGTCTGTGTGTCTGCAGGCTGCGGGCCTGTTGACATTTCCAACTATGAGTCTGGCGGAGTGGAAACACAGTAAACTTTTAATAGCCAAGATACAGCTGTATATGTACATGTTTAACAGGTGTGCATGCATGCAACAGTGTGTGAGGGACAATGGGGCAGACAGTGTGATCTTGCATACATACCCCTTGACACTGCCAGCTAGCCTTCATGCATGTCACCTGGGTGTTCTGTAGTACCACAGGCTCATGCATACAGAGGAGGTTACTTGAGTACTGGCACTAGGTCCCTCACAAGCCAAGCCATTACTTTAACCCTAACAGATTCACCTATCAGCACCTGTTGCCCCTGCCATTTCTTTCTCACCCACTCAACCTTGATGCAGTTGATGACGGTATGCACAGTACTGTGTTTGACAGGTATGGGGAGTGTATTCCTGACACAGGTCAGCCTGTGTTAGCCTAACCTGACAATCACCAACATGTGTGTCTGCTATCTCATATGCGGATCTGGCCTCTTGTGCTGGTAGTGCACACAGA
This sequence comes from Protopterus annectens, assembly GCF_019279795.1. Lineage (NCBI taxonomy): Eukaryota > Metazoa > Chordata > Ceratodontiformes > Protopteridae > Protopterus > Protopterus annectens. The sequence continues at coordinate 1,351,505,094 of NC_056739.1, forward strand.
GCTATAGTCTTGTACATGAGGTGGCTATTGAAGGGCTGAGCACAACATCTACCTGCCCAGTTTTACAAACAATAGTGCTAGATACATAACACAAACACCATAGTGGTAATGTAGTGTTTAGTGTCTGCCACTACTATTCAAGTGGCTGACAATTGCATGGCTGTTAGGATTGCCAATGTTGGGTTCAGGGGCCCTTAACATGGTACAGCCATCTGAAACACACACACACACACACACACACACACACACACACACACACACACACACACACACACACACACACACACACACTGTTACATGGGGACATGCATTGAGACACACATGCACACAGAGTTGACACTTCTCATATTAGATGACCTACCTATCTATTTATGTACAATACACAGTGATATGACTATTGCATCCACCACAGTGCCTTTGTGGTAGAAACTGTGTAACTGTGCTTGTAAGGTGGATGACATCTGTAGGGGCTGAAACTAGGATGGCAATGAGTGACTTAGGGTGAAAGAGGCACACAAAATGGGATAACCATCACATACACACAGTAAGGACAGCCACAGGGGATATGCATACAGAAACACATACACAATTGCCAATAGATTAGTAATCCTACGTATCCACTTGTAAGTACTATAGTGCTACGGACACATTATATGCACCACAAAGATTATATGCCGGGGACATAACTTACTACCTCTTGCAGCAAGTAATCTTGGGAATGCCTTCATGGATGGTCTGATAAACCACCCAAAATAGTGACTGGTCTCATATATTGCTCTTACAAACCTAGACAAGTGATAGACTAATAGACTTCGTATCAGCATGATGTTCCAGATAGGTACGAAGTCTGATGCTGACATGTCTGTCACTATGGTAACTGTGACATATTTGGGAATGATTTCTCATAAATGACCATTGTTAGGGGACACAGACAACATATAGGTTGCAAACATATGGCTATTCCATATACATCTGCACAGATTACTGGTATGGGCTGTATAGTTTAACATGGTGCATGTAAGGCAGATGCAATTCACTGGCTCTTTAAAGTAATGCCATGTGGAGGGGGTCAGCAGGCCTAAAAATGGTATACCCAACATATTCAACAGCCACGGGGATATGCTTCGCACACAAACACACACAGTACCATAGTTGCCAGTATTGAGATTAGAACCCCCTACCTATCTAAATTGTTTGTATTATAGTATTATGCAGTTATTGCATGCACCACAGAGCTTATAGGGCTGAAGAGTGTATACGGGTACTTCTAAGGTGAATGGCATCAGCGTGCCTTTTAAAGTAGGGACATGGGAAGTGTACTGGATGGGAGAGGCCTCAAAATACTTTAACCCACACACATACACACTTACAAACACTTCTACACACAGACACATTTGCCAGAACTGAGATTAGAACTCCTGCCTATCTAGCTATTTGTACTATCCTGTTAAGTAATTATAACATGCTGCATGGAGCTTTTAGGGATAACGGCTGTCCAAAGGTCTGTTCTAAGGTGAATGACATCAGCGGCCCTTGTAAAGTAGGGCGATGGGAAGTGTACTGGGTGGAACACACCTCAAAATGGTATAACCCCCCAGAGGATATGGTTCTCACCCAAACACACACACACACACACACACACACACACACACACACACACACACATAGACAGTATCACAGTTGCCAGTATTGAGTTTAGAATCCCTACATATCTAGTTATTTGTACTAAAGTGTTATGCAGTTATTGCTTGTTACATGGAGCTTATAGGGCTGAAGACTGTCCAAAGGTAATTCTAAGGTGAATGACATCAGCAGTCCTTGTAAAGTAGGACAATGGGAAGTGTACTGGGTAGGAAAGGCCTCAAAATACTTTAACCTCCAAACATATACACAAACACTTATGCACACACTTATACTCACACACACATTTGGCAGAAGTGAGATTAGAACCCCTACCTATCTAGTTATTTGTACTACAATGTTACACAGTTATTGCATACACCATGGCTCTTATAGGGCTGAGGGCTGTCCAGAGGTACTTCTAATGTGAATGACATCAGCAGCCCTTGTAAAGTAGGGCAAAGGGCAGCGTACTGGGTGGGAATGGCCTACAAATCTTAACCTACACACATGCACATGCAGACACATGCACACACACACACACACACACACACACACACACACACACACACACACACACACACACACACACACACTCTTACATTTGCCAGGACTGAGATTAGAACCCCTACCTATCTAGTCATTTTTACTATAGTGTTACACAGTTATCTCACATGCCAGAGAGCTCATAGGGCTGACAAGTGTCCAAAGGTACTTCTAAGGTAAATGACATCAGCAGATCTTGTACAGTAGGGCCTTTGGATGTGTATTGAGGGGGACAGGCCTCATAATATTATAACCTACAAATACACATGCACACAAAGGTAGGTGATGTGATATTACAACCCCGTACCTCAGTACTATTACACAATGTGGCTCACCTTCATGCTGGCACATGCACTGGTTACAACTGGTATGCAACTGTCCACAGCAGGACATTAGCATATGCCTTTCATGTATCCCTGCCTATGACTCACTCTGTGTGTGTCTCCCTATGTGTCACTCTCTATCACTGTCTGTCTCTCTCTTCCCCATATCTATGTGTGTGTATGATTGAAATATTGCTATATATTGTCCATATATATGTCTGTGTATCACATGCAAAAGATGCAGATATATCACATATGGGCCACCTACAACTAGCTGAGGATAATCCTGTCTGACGGTTTGGGTAAAGATAGTTAAGGTGTACATAACTGCCTGTATGCAAATACATCTATGCACTATACAGTTATATACTCTGATGTGGGTTTAGACATGGGTTGTAATTCTCTAATTGTAGGAGCATGCCCAGTATGGCCTTCTATAGTAAGAGTGGGACTCCATTCCAGAGATAATTATATTCTGGTCCAGTGTTTTGTGTGCTACAGCCATACCTGTGAACCTATTAGTGCAAGAAATCTGGGGATAGCCTGCCAAAATTTGGGGGACAATGGCCCAAACATAGGGAGATACTGTAAATATTGCTCTTATTAACATAGACAGTTGCTAGAGTAACAGGGTTTGTTTTAGCAGACATCTTCTGACATATATGGCGTCTGACACTGAAATGTATTTGTGCCATTACTTACTGACAGATATCCTTAGATCATCACAGTGAGTTATCTGGGATGTACAAGATGTATGCTCACAGACCAAAATACTGAGCCAAACTATGAACATTCTTGCCCAATCCGGCCAGTTGAGTGGTGTGGCTACAGCCGATTGGCTGATGAAGCTGTGTAAACAGTCCAGTACCTCAGTGATATACTGGCTGGGGATCTCCTGCTTGTGTGGTATTCTTTTTAACTGAAAAAACATATCCTGGTGTGGGTACAGAGTGTATTCTACTCAGCAGTCATATTCATTATATGTGTGGTATGTTTCACATAGCACTGTGATTTCCAGCTATGTCAGTGGCAGAGCAGTACAGAGTAATTTGAACCACTGACAGACATTTGTTTATAGGTTAATAGGTTGATATGAGGTTACTAGGGTATTGTACCTGAAACCCTTATGAGTGTGTAGCCCATGTTAATGTCAGTACCCAGAGTCCCTGTCCAGCAGAGGCACAGGTGATATCACAGGACTGTATTTTCTGTTTCCCATGCACTTATACAGAGAGCACTTCACAAGGGATATTGTGGCTCTCAGCTTAATCTGGACAGGGAGTGTAGTCCACAGATGGGGGAGTGTGTGGGACATGTTTCTGTCACACTAACAAGCCCTATTAATATCACAGACCAGGTTGATGATGCACCTACAGGTTGTGTGAGTGAGCCTTGCTTCCCAGATGTGCAACAGTCCCATCACAGAATGGTCTGGCTTGCTTTGTATGCCAGACAGAGGTCACCTCTGAGGAGTCTGTATGGGATTGAGTAGAGGGACAGTGCTGTTAGCCTATTTGTGTAGTGTAGGTGTTGGGGTCCCGGAATCTCCTGTTGAGGAACCTCTGTGGTCTCTCCAGCTGCTGAATGTGCTTTGTGAGGTACATGCTGAAGGGGGGTGTTGTACAAAATAATTGGCCTTATAAGCTTAGAATACTTGGATCTTATGATCTCTTTGTCCCTGGATGAGATACCCTTACTTTTGAGTTGGCCAGTCTATGATGCTTTCTGTACAACAGAAGCAACATGTTGCACAGATTTCAGGTTGCTATCAACCTGGGTGGCCAAATACCTCAGTACTGATTATGTATGTGGAACATTGTTGTTAATGTGATAATATGTGGGGACGTTAGTCTCCTCAGTGGGGATGATGATGCATCTGCAGGCATTCAGCTCGAGGCCATGTTTCTGGCAGCAGTCATTTGTTTTGGTGAGACCCTGTTATAGGATGTCCACATCGCTTTTGGTATTGATGACTGTTCCCAGCTTGCAGTCATTTGCCAACTTGGTCAGCCATCATCCAGTGTTTTTGGCCTGTACCTCAGGGAAGTATATCCCATACACTAGAGGCCCCCAGACTGATCTCTGTGGTACTCATTATGGGTGTACTGCTTGGGTTAGATACCCCTGTTATGATTATGTGGGTTCTATCAATGAACCAGTTTGCTACCCATCTGGTAACATATGAATTGCTGCCTAGTTGACAGAGTTCATCTACTATGGCCGAATGGGGAATAGTGTTAAGGCTTTGGCCAAGTCAAGGTGGTTGAAGTGCACAATCTTACCCCCATCCATGCCTTTATTGGCTGTCTCAGAGAAGTCATCCAGAGTTCACTGACATACCTCCCCTTGAGAAAGGCAGACTGTGTGGAGTCATGTATTTGGTATTTGCTAATGTCCTTGTTAATGAGGTCCATGATGATCCATCACATGGACTTGCAGATCAGGCTAGTTAGGCTAATGGGTCTTTAATTTCATATATTGGTGAAGTGCACAGGGATGACAGTGGCTGTCCGCCACTCGGCTGTGACAAAGGCAGTACTCAGGCTTTGGTTGTGTAAGATGCATAATGATGCTGCCAGTTCATGCCTGGGTTCATGCACACTGCAGACCGGGATGTATTCAGGTCCCATGGAGGGTGTCTTTTTGGCTTTGAGAGGGCAGTTATGGCCTGTTCCATATTGATAAGGGTTGGGTGGTCAGGTACTGTGAATGTCCTGCTTTCCTGATGGGGGGGCAGAGGGGAGACATTTCTGCTGAACCTGACAGCCAGTAGATTGACTATATCTACAGCATTTGTGTATGTGGTGTCCTTGACCACCAGTTCTGCACAGATTTGGGAGCTTCCTTTGGGAATGCAGACAATTGTGAGAAAACCTTATTATTGTCTATCTTAGATGTGGGCAATTTGGACCTGGGGATGACTTTAGATTTCAGTGGTGCTCTTATTTGTTTGTTCAGGCTAGGGGTGATAACTTCCAATTGTGCACCTGCTCCTTCTCGGTGTTGGAAAGCAATTTCATCCTTTAGTTACATAGTTCCTTTATTGCAGATGTTTGCAGACTGGTTTGCTCTCCATTGTGGAAAATGATGTTGTCCTGTCAAGTATTCCTGATTCCATGCAACTGTATATATATGCTGGTATAGTACTTTTATGTACATTTGGACATTGGTGCCTGTTCCTTCAGTGGGATAGGGGGCTGTTCATCTGTTTATACAATCCCTCTGGTGGTTGTGCTCAGCTTAGGAGACATTTTCATTTTACCATGGCTAAAAGGGAGTCAGGAGAACTGGTGATATTGAACATGACAGCTTTTTCGCCGGATATTGCCAGGGAGGATGATACCATAGGGGTGCTGCAGTGGTTAATCATGTTGGTTACTGCCAAGTCCGACATATGTATCACATCTAGTGGGGGTATCAAGTAGCTGTCCTAATGATTTAGCATTGATAAGATGGGGGAATCTCTGTGCATTTCTATTCTGGCATGGTTGGTTTTCCAATCAGTGGTTGGATAATATAAGTCAGCCAGGGATTAGAGTAACAGGTCGAATCTTGCTAGATTTGTAGAGGGCCAAATATGTGGGGTGGGTATCCTGAGTCAGATATATTTGCCTGTAGCTACCTGTAATTTGCATAGGGGTCTTTTCAATGGTTGACTGCACTTGAGTGTCTCTTGTGTGTGTCAGACTGTTTGACCAGCATGGAGGTGTGTGTCTGTCTAATATATCTTTATACTCCACCCTCCTTTGGCTTTGCTGTGCACATGTTGGTGTCTGGCTGTGGGATAGGGCGAGTGATCAGGTAAGAATGGGTATCTACCTGCAGCTGTGACCCAGGTTTCCGTGAGTGCACAAATGTCACCATCTGCCAGGGTTACAAATGCTTGCAGCGAGTGCATTTTCCTGTTTAGACTCCTAGCATTTAGCAGCATGGCCTTTACTTTGCATTTTGTTGAGTGTTATATGTTGGTAGTACTAACCCCATGACTTTCCCTACAAATGCACTATGGGGGAGGCAAGGACCTTTGCTAGAGGCCTGAAGGCCAAGTGTGACAGATGGAGGCCTTCTCCAGCAAAGCAGCATGGTCTGTCGGTCATATGTTCCCAGACTGCTAGGCAGCGGATCCCCCTGGGATGACACCAATAAGTAAGCCAATTGTTACTGACAATCATTTTCTGTTTATATTGGGCCATCATTCCAGATAATGGTAGAATACTGCTTAAGGCTAGGGACATACCTGCATATGACGCATATTCATCAAGCTGAAGCATGTCTGTCTTCCTATAGTCCAGGGAGGTACATCTGACACCATTCACACCATCATGGACTAGGCCAGAGTGGTAATAGTACCTGATGTGGAGTGGCCTGAGTGCATGTGTGATACGGCAGATTCTGACACCTGACAGACAAGTAAGCATGACGTTCTCCTTATCTAGCCTGGTGAGAAGCACATCTCTTTGTGTCGCGATGGAGTCTCCTATGAGTGATATATTGGGTTTATGGTAAGGCCTTAGTGGTTGTGAGACACTGGTGTGTGAACTATGCATGTTCTGTGGTGTGTAGGTTTGTGGAGTTCCTATGTGTTTTTGCCTCTAGGGTGTCCTTTGTTTGCGTTTTGTTTTGTTGATGACCTCCACTTACATGGGTGTGTGTTGTGTAGTTGTGGGTGATGTTTACTGACTCCATACCCTGCAGGCTATCTATGTTACTGGATGATTTGTTCTGGTTTGCATATTTTCCATTCGTCTGGCTAGTGGTTCCCCTTCCCCTTATGTGTGTCTCTTTGTCCTTCTGTAGTCCAGTCACAGGCTTTGGCCACAGTGGCTGCTGTTATGTATTTGTACTTGTGGTGTGAGCAGGGTAGACGCCATAACATCACACACAGGGTTATGGGCTTCACACCTCTGAGTGTACCTATTTAGTAGGTTGTCCATCATTGCACCACTACATCTGCTGTGGTCCTCAGACAGTTTGTGTTGCTAAGTTATTATGAGGCTACATGTTGGCCCTAGCTGTCAACCTGTCCAAGACTGACATCTGGACAGGCCCATATATGACAGACACAGGCCCACACATGGGGACAGGGTGTTAATAATGCTCTGCCAAACATAGACAGTTGGGAGATTGGTTTGGTATTTGCTTACTTTTTCTTATGGGTATGATGTCTGCTTCTCCACTGTCTGTCATTGATGTTTTGACATAAACCTTTCTTGTTTTGCAAATAGTTTGGCAGGCAAATGCAATGTTAGGACAAGCATAACAGATATACGTGGCATACCTGTGGTCCTTCTGTGACAGCCTGGCATTCCAGGGGTATGGATGGTGGCCAGTGACTTGTTGCCAGTGCTGACACAGTAGGGTGGCAGCCATTTATAACCTGGCAATACACTAACTTTCAGGTACCTGCTGTCCTTCTAGGCACTATACCTCTCAACCTCTTAGAGCCAGAAAATTGGAGAAAGCCATAAATAATTGGGTGACAAAGTACCAAAAACTGAGGCAGGTGTTACATATTGCCCTTACCAACTGCTACAATAACAGGTTTTGCATTAGCATGCATTTTTCTAAAGGGTATGAAGTCTGAAACTAAACTCTGTTCATTATTTTCTGACTTTAGTCTTTAATGATTTGTCACTGATTTGCCAGAAAATCACAATTTTATGACAAACAGCAAAATTATGATGCAAAACTCTGGACATTCTGCAAAAGTCTGTACAGATGAGAGGTATGCTAGTCACTGTGTAGGTTACTCTGAGCTTTGTACTGTCCATATGAGTGCCCCCCTGTCCCTGATCTGTCCATCATTCCTGCAGTAATGGATATTGACTTTTGGACAGTGTATGCAGGTCCTACTGTATGTGTAGCTGACATGCAAAATAGTTGGCACAGAAAGTTTTGTAACATGGACTCGGTCAACCACAGTACTGCACCTAGACCACTAAGCAACAATAGCCAAACGTACATGCTGCCCACTTCCTGACAGTATTAACCATGCATACATAGCTGACTTGACCCCTAGATATTGTGGATGTCCAACAAGTTATCAAGCTGATTGGACAGCCCTGGGAATGTGTGCTCTGCTGCTATTACCCTACAAACATACATGTTACTGCATTTCTATGGGGACATGGGTGTGTTGGGGGGCATACCTGTCAACTGTACACCTTTGCACAGCCTGTGCAGATGTTGCTTTACTTTTTGACTCCATTTAGCATAGTATTGTGCCTGTCTTGGAGGATACTGGCATGTCACTAAAGACAGAAGGTTAGGATGTAATGGCAGAGATTTGAATTTCTGACTTCATACCCTTCAGGGACTTCATGCAACTGCAAGACCTGCTGTGATATCACTGTCTAAGTCTGTAAGATGACTATTTCATCATTGTCTCTATTTGTGGGCCTTTGCCAGTCATTTCTTAATGGATTTCTATGGCTGACTTGCTGGGAGAGGCTGAGGGGTGACTATGGGACCCCAACAATGACATCCATGGATGTGACCTATGACCTCCCCAGTTTATTTATTCCCACATACACCGCAGTGAATTTTGCTAGGGGACTACTGCATACTCTGTGGAAGCCAGTATTGGGCAGATGTTTCCTGTTGTCCCACACAGCTGTCAGTTGTCTGCTGCTATCCCGGTAGGCCACCCCATTCCCTTGCATACATGCAGCAATACCTGAGATATGCTACCAAAATGTACTACTACATTCATCTATTGTTAAGAAGGGTAACTTACCATGTGCCTGTGGCAGTTATGATGACGGTGCTTGAGGGCTGACTCTGTCAGATGCACACAGTACACTGCCTATACATGGTAAGGTACAGATAGTGTGATGTGTGTGGCATCCATTTTAGTGTGTGTGTGAGTCAGGAAGAAGTGTCAGTCCCTGGGTCCCTAGGTTGTCATTGTATGTGCTATGCGTTGCCTCTTTGCCAAGACCAGGGCATACTGGGCATGCCTACATCTGCCTACAGGGGCAGGCTTGGTGGGTTCCTCCTCTGAGTCCCCCTGTGCCTGTGGAGGCCTTGGCAATGGAGGGGGGCTGTGTGTCCCTTCACTGTGCTGTTCCTGCTGCAGCTGTTTCCACAAGCTCATATTGTGTAGCATGGCACATGAACATGTGTGCACATGTGGCTGGAGAGTACTGCAAGGCTCCATCAGATAAGTCAAGGCAGCGGAACCGTGTCTTGAGCATCTCAAACACACGCTCTATAATGTTCCTAGTTTGTGCGTGTGCCTCATTATGGCATTCTTCAGTGGGTGTGTGTGCATTTCTGATGGGTGCTATCATCAACAGTTCCAGTGCATAGCCAGCATCCCCCATGAGATGGCCATATGAGATGTCCCCCCTGGCAAATACCTGGTACAGCTGTGACGCATAAAAGAAAATAAGGTCAGGACAGTGATAAAGCTGAAACTGTAGCCAGGTGTACGAATCCAATAAATACAACTCTAGACAAATGCCAGATACTTTAATAAAACAACAAAGCTTTCGGATTACAAATCCTTCTTCAGTGTTAGAATACCTATGCTGAATTCTAAAACCTTAAATAGTCAATTAAACAGTCACATGATAACAGCCAGCCTATAAACACAAAAATATACAATAATCATTTAATTACTTTATAATTGTTTCTATGTATAAATATATATATTAAATATACATAATAAAATTCATAAAAACATTCATTATCTTATTTCTTTCTGCTTTTTAACTAATATTGGTTTAATAGTCAGTGCATCATTTAGTCCTGGTTTCATATCAGCTCTCAATCTAATTATCCAGGTATATTCTCTATTCTCTATTCTCTAGAACATTGTTAAGGTCCCCACCCCTAATCTGCTTATGCACTGTCTATTACTCTAAATTTAAATATATCTGAAAATAATTTAAAATAAATTTAAATATATCTGAAAGTAATGTAAACTACATCTTTGCTACACTAGATGTAGATTCCCTCTTTACGGTTATACCCAATGAATGTGGGATAGAGGCAATCCGTAGTTTCCTGAATGAGGAAACAGGCATACAAGCGGGAGAGATATGAAACCAGGACTAAATAATGCACTGACTATTAAACCAATATTAGTTAAAAAGCAGAAAGAAATAAGATAATGAATGGTTTTATGAATTTTATTATGTATATTTAATATATACTTTTATACATAGAAACAATTTTAAAGTAATGAAATGATTATTGTATATTTTTGTGTTTATAGGCTGGCTGTTATCATGTGACTGTTTAATTGACTATTTAAGGTTTTAGAATTCAGTATAGGTATTCTAACACTGAAGAAGGATTTGTAATCCGAAAGCTTTGTTGTTTTATTAAAGTATCTGGCATTTGTCTGGAGTTGTATTTATTAGATTCGTGCACCTGGCTACAGTTTCAGCTTTATCACTGTCCTGACCTTATTTTCTTTTAACTTTGGTGAGAGGTTGGATTTTGAGCGTTGGACTTTACAAAGGGCAGCCGGCCACACAATTACTTGAATATCTCTATCATTGATATGGAGACTACTGCAAACCAGCGTACATTGAAAGGACTTCTTACAACAGAAGGTAATCCATTACTACAAATAGCAGCTACTACAGTAGAAACTATGGGAGTCGCTCCCCAGCAGATGGAAGGTTTAACTGAGCGTATACTGACTTTGGAAAGGAAGGTTCAAACCTTCAAACGGCTCCAATGGCAGCGACTAAGCTTTAATGCTTATTTGGAGCTGGGAATAGCACCAAGAGGTTTGCAAATAAAAACTATGCCATCCTATGCTAATACATACCCTGAACTTTTAAAGAAATGGCAACAGCTAAATCTTAAATTGAGTAGTGAGTATATGCTATTGATAAATTACTTTTTTGCACCAATAGAGTCTGAAATGGTAAATGAACTACTGAAATTGGAAAATGAACTGTGTGAAAATTTGCATTGTTCCGGTGTAGCACGTCACTATCAATTGATGCTAAATAAGTTGCAGCAATTAGATACTAAACTAGAATCTGCAAAAAAACAAAAGTTGTTGAGAGACATTAATGATTATAAAATGGGGCACATTTTTTTTTGGCCAAAAACAATAAGAGTTAATGCAGCCACTAACAATCGGAAAGGGGAAAAGTACTGCTTATATCAAATAACACTAGATAACACTCTGGCAACTGGTGTAGCTAGCAGAGACACTATGAATATTCATGAGGTGACGAGCTTGTGAATGACGCAAAATCAGGAAGGAGAGATCTTCAAGGAAACAATGCAAGAATGAGAAGGTGAAAGATCTGACTCAGGAGAGCAGAGTTGAGAGCGTACAGTGAAAGATGGGGTAAAGGAGCATCAAAATGCTCCTACATCGCAGCATGTGATAGACAATTTGCATATATCACTTAAAGAAATGGTGGATAAAACGGAAACTAAGAAGATGGATTTTTTAAAAATACCATTTCGGCTGGAAGTAGCCGAGAAACTAAGTTTAAATTTACAAAAACCTATCAGGGAATGTCCCATACAAAAGCAGCCGGGCAAGCATATGAGCAACATGGCGAAACAAAAGAGCAGCAGCCCGTTTGCTCAGAATAAAACAGCAAGATGCTGACTAGGGCATCAACAGGTATTGTAAACCTTTCATGTTTTGCCTTATCAACAGAACATGAGACACTGCTACAAAAGGGAATGAAGTTCATTCCTACCTACATGGACACTATTGTTGATGCTTTAACAGACTTAAAAATGTTTGCTAGAAGAATTCATTTAAAGTTAATATTTAAACAAAGTCAGAATAACAGTCTAAATGATGTATGTAAAAGGAAAAGTGTGTTTATACCAACTAGTTATCCTATAGTTACAGCATTTCATGATATCTGTGAAAATGAACTAAGGCAATTGTATGCTAAAAAATTGGAAAAGAAATACTATAACTTGACAACCCAGGAGAGTAGGGGTTTACAGCAATTAATGATGAATGATGAAATAGTGATTAAGCAGGCTGGTAAAGGGGAGCAATAGTTCTAATGGATAAAGAAGATTATGTGAATGCTATGTATACATTCCTGCAAGATGAAAAAACTTTTAAAAAGATTACTTTTCAAGAGATAAAGGTGTGTATTAGCGAGTATAATATGGCCATTTATGATATGCAATTTAATAATGGTCTATCAATAGAATTGTTTAATTTTTTCACTGTATCATGTCCAAAAATACCGATTATATATGGTATACTGAAACTGCATAAATCATTAGCACACACCCCAGTTAGACCAATAGTATCAGGAAGGGGGTGGATTACAGAACCAATATCAGTATACCTTCAGGAAAATTTAAGTAAATATCCGCCTTTATGTGCTAATTATTTGAAAGATACTAATGACTTTTTACAGAAATTAAAGAACTGGCATATATCTGAAAGTAATGTAAACGACATCTTTGCTACACTAGATGTAAATTCCCTCTTTACGGTTATACCCAATGAATATGGGGTAGAGGCAATCCGTAGTTTCCTGAATGAGGAAACAGACATACTAGTGGGAGAGGTAGAGAATAAATGCCATCTATTAGATATAGGGCCGGATTTACGAAGGCTTGTATGGAGTCTAAGATTAGTGTAAGATGGCAGACAGCCAATATGTCTGCCGAGCGATCCAGCAACAGTCGGCAGGGGCATGCATGAGAGCTTCTAAAGCTACTCTTGCACGGACAGTGTTATGGTATGCAAATTACCTCATTTGCTGCTGAAAGCTATGCAAATGAGGTACATTTGCGATCCAGGAAACACTAACCTGCTGTGTAAGAGTAGTGTTATTTGCAGAAATGTACTCCATTGGTAACGGAGTACCGTTCTGCAAATAGCTAAACGGAGCTATGACAGCTCCAAATAAAGGATGCATCTAGTTGAGGAAGCATGCCAATGGCCAAATATAAGGCCATTGGCATTTGCAAATGTTGTAAATCCTTAAAATCCATTTTTGTTTCCCTGATCTCCGATGTTTAAGCATAGCGCAGTGCCGCGCAAACATGCGGCACTTTAAATAAAAAGAAAAAAATTGAAAAATAGCCAAAAATGGGCATTTTCATTAAAAAGCTTGTTCTGCCATGCAGGTAAGTGGCAGGCTGAAAACAACATGGCCACTGAGTAGTGGTTGCTAGGGGGGGGTGAAGCTCAGTGTGAGAGATGTAACCAAGCATTAGTAGGCAATCCTATGCAAATGAGGATAAGGATAGTGAATCCCAATTTTCCCCGGCATGTGAGCCATGTCCCTAGAGTGTAAGTGTAGGAGTAGGGGAGTAGTAGAGTAGAAGATAGGTGACATCATGAGGGGGTATGTCTGAAAGACTGTAAGCTTATTGGAGCACAGTGGCTTGTGTTTGCCATGAGTTGCTCAGGATTGTAAGAGGTGTGTCTACAGTTGTCCTAGCTGAAAACAAGAAACCAAAGGTGTACGCCATGGATATATCTGAAATTTCTTGCAAACGGGCACACAGCATGTGCGAGCATGTGTTTGCGCTTGTTTGCGCGGTGCTGCCCTGAGCGGAAACAGAAAGGGAAAAGAAAGGAAAACAAGTAGTAGGAAGTTAACCAAGGAGAACTAGCAGAGCTGCCAGATGAAATATATCAGAATCAGTCAATTACACAGGCAGTAGACTAGCCCAGCCCAGCACTTCTGCAAACAGCAGTCTACCCTGTTTTTCCCAAGAACTCTGCAACACTGCAGTATACAAAGAGTGAAAACTTAAAAAGCTTAAGTCAGACAAAATGTTAGGGGCTGCAATTGCTATCATACACCAACATGTGCAAGATGCTGAGGGTGGTGATGTTGTGAATGCTGCTGAGCAACCCACAGTGAGGAGACAGAGAACAGTATACAGACCCAGGGTAACCTACCAGGGGCTACATGAGCTGGAGATAGTGGAGTTCTATAGAGTGGACAGAGACCTTCTGCAGCAAATTGTTGAGCTGTGCCGACCACGCCTCACACACAGAAACAACAGAGGGGAACCCATCCCAGTGGATACTAAGATATATGTTGGCCTATGAATACTAGCTAAAGGTACCTTCCAGAGACCAACTGGTGATATGATGGGGGTTCCACAGGCATTAGCATCCAGGGTACTGCACCAGTTCCTGGATGCCATGTCAGCACATGTCGGTGACCACGTATATTTCCCCAATTCCCATGAGGCATTGGCCAGCAATATGCATCTTTTCCACCAAATAGCAGAATACTCTGAGGTAGTGGGTGCAATAGACTGCACACACATACACATCAAAGCACCACCCGGTGAGCGGGGTAGGGTCTACATCAACCACAAGGGCTTCCCCTCCATCAACTGCCAGGTCATGTGTGATGCCCGGGGCATAATAATGAATGTGTGTGCTGGCTGCCCTGGAAGTTATCACGATTCCCACATCTGGCATCTGACGCAGCTGTACCAGAGATTTTCCAGTGGGGACATCCCTGACGGTCACCTAGTGGGGGATACTGGATACGCACTGGAGTTCTGGCTGATGACAGCCATCAGAAATGCACACACACCCGAACAAGAACTCCATAATGAGGCACACGCACAAACAAGAAACATTGAGCGTGTGTTTGGGATGCTCAAGTCACGGTTCTGGTGCCTGGACATTGAAGTACTCACCAACTGCATGTACCCAAATTGTCATGGTATGTGCCATGCTACACAGTATGATCCTGCGGAAACAGCTGCAGCAGGAACAGCATGGGGCAAGGCCAAACAGCCCCCCACCATTGCCAAGGCCTGCACAGGTACAGCATGACTCGGAGGAGGAACAACCTGAGCTTGCCCCAGTAGGCAGAAGGAGGCATGCCCAGTATGCCTTGGCCTTGGCAAAGAGGCAACTCATAGCACATACACTGACTCAGTAGGAACCTTGGAAATGACACCTCTCTCTGACTCACACGTACAATAAAAGGGATGCCTAACTTGACACTACCTGTTTTCAAACATGTATAGGGAGTGTACTATGTGCATCTGACATAGGCAGCCCTGCAGCACCACCTGAGGCATGATTACCCTATTTTCAGCAATATAAAGCAATGCTAAGCACATTTTACCACTATTTAGCATATTTAAACACAGTTGTGTGGAGCTGCTCACCACGCTAACTAGTGCAATGTCGGGCAACGTTGAGCAATGTTGGGCAAAGTCAGACAAGGTTGTGCAAAGTTGAGCAAAGTCAGGTAAACACGCTCACACCTGCTTTACTGTTCCTTAAGCAGTCTGGTCTGCCCAGCAGGAAAATAAAAAGCAGTGACAGGGCTCGAACTCAGGATACTGTGCACTATAGTCACAGTACTGAACCACTAAGCCATGACAGCATTTCACCGGCACAGACACAACAGGACAATTGTAGACTAACGCAAACACAAACAAATGCTGTATCATGCCCTTTGAAGAGACATATGAGTAACTTCCCCTCAGGCCTATGCAGACAGATAGCAGGCCAGGCAGTGTGATGTGGGTTGGGTAGGCTATGAAGTCACAAACTAATATAAGTGAAATTGGAAGCTAAGATCTGTAGTACAGTAGTATGCCTCAAGCCAGTATGATAGGCAACAGTACAGACTGAAATGGAGTACCTGACATAGTAATGCAGGCCTAGCAAATGTGTTATAAGTGTCAGGTGAACCCCTCATCCTTTGTACACCCACAGTAACAATCAGGTGTGCCCCCCGGGTAGAAATGTACAAATAATAGCTGTCCCCTCTGTATGTAGAAATGTTGATAAGTCTATACAAAGTGACTCATGGAAGCCCTGCAGGCACAGCGTGCTTCCTGTCGATGTACAACACAAAGGTGAGCCCTGAAGTAAAAACCAACTTGATTTTTCACATACATATAGTATATATGTCCATACTGGGCATGATCACACACTTAAACAAATTTAGCAAATTTCAGTCAGCAACATACTGAAAGGTCATACTGGGCGTGTACACACACCAACAAATTTAGCAAATTTCAGTCAGCAACATACTGAAAGGTCATACTGGGCATGCTCACACACTTAAATAAACAAAGCAAATGTCAGTCAACAACATACTGAAAGGTCATACTGGGCATGCTTACACAGGCCATGTCTGAGTACAGCAGTGGGCCACACATATCTGGCAGTTGCAGTTCTTACCCCAGAAACTTGTCACTATTCACCAATCCTGCCTTGCACACACAGTTATATGAAAACAGACCCATATAATATATTGGACTCCTGTTATAATCAAACTATGTACTACAAGTACTTAAGTTGTTCAAAGAAAGTGAAAATTCAAAGACGATCAATAAATCTCCGATCAGTATCATCAATAAACAATGATCACTGCTAACATTATCCAAGGCATGTTCTGGCAAAAATATTGTCAAAGAGTCCATAGAGAACCATGAAGCTTTCTTTCGCTATGTCATAAATATCGATGTAAACTCATATGTGTTCTGAGTCAGTGCAAATTGTAAATGAATACATGTACATGACTGACATTGCCAACATCTTGTCAGACAGGGACATAGATATTTACCCCCCTTTCACTGACAAAAGGGCCCATTATCATACCTGGAGATTGTGAAAAGCCAGAAATCACATATACAATGGTTAAACAGCTCTTTCCAAACCTAAAAACACGGTGTCTATGGAATGACATGGTTTCCCTAGCTGTGTCATATGTGAACTCCAAAACAAACACACCCTGCACCTGAACAGTCTGTTGAGATGCACCCTCTGTACAGGATATGAAACTGTTGAATGGGTTACATCAACGTTTGGCACACTCCACAAGTGTTGGTGCACAACAGACCATGGGAACTATTGTCTTATAAGCCTATTAAGCCTGATCTGCAAAGCGATGGAGTCCATCATGATGGAACTCATAAACAGAGCTACTGGGAGCCTACAAACACCCAACCCTACCCATTTTGGTTTGGTCAGGGGCAGATCATGGTTCCCAAACCTGCTAGACTGTTTGCATGTCACCCAGGACATACATCAGTGAAATAAGCTACATACGTCCCACATAGACCTTGAAAAGCCCTTTTCCAACACCCCAGAGACATGTTGTATCCATAAAATCAACAACCTGTGCATAAATATGTATGTCATCTGATGGATTGCTAACTGTGGCACAGATAAATCCCACAAGATAAGAATTGTGGTTTCCTGTTCAAGCTGGTAACAACTGCTGCCCCCATGGCTCAGTCCTGGGACCTCTCCTGTCTGATGTATACTTTTCAGAAATATAGTCAAACACACGAGGGCTATGTTTAGCAAAGTTTGTGGATGACTGCAAAAAAGTTGTCATAATCGATGTTTGGGACAACAGAGACTTCCATAAAAAGGGTCTCAGTCAGACAGCTGTGGTGTCAAAATTATGGCCTCGAACTACAGTCATACAAATACCACATAGGTGCCAACACCCTAAATATGGAGGTGATAATAAGGGATCTATGGACACATGTGGATAGTCATCTCTACTTCCAGAAACACATTCACAAAGTGGTTAGAAAATCATGCTATGTGTTACCACAAACTGCCAAGGTCTTTGCATGTAGGTCAAAGGAGGTTCCCTCTACTCATCAGTCATCAGACCCATCAGAGAGTACCACAACACACGTGATGAATCTGATTAGGCACCTTCAGCAGCTGGAAAGACCACTGAAGTACCTGAACAAGAGGATTACTGGCCTCTAACAGTTGCCACATGCAACAAGACTGAATTTAACTCAATCTGTACTCTATTGCATACTGTCTACTCAGGAGATCTCTGCCCAACAGACAGGTCCATATCCAATGCAGAACTGATGTACATGAGCTATCTGAAGTAAACCCAAGCTCACTGTACCACATGCTCTAGGGATATCATCATCACAACATTAAATAGAACATGTTGGAGGGATATATTACTAACTCACAGACTTCCCTTGCTTTGGAACAGGCTCCCAACCAACATTAAGCTGAGTTCCTCGCTGACACTCTTCCAGAGGAGCCTTGATGAGTGTATGTGAAACTGAACTGTCACACCATGGATCACTTCATCAGCTTTACTACACAGAGGCCTAGGGAACTAACTCCATGGGTGGTGATAGCTGCACACTCTGGCCATACTAATATATGCCTTCAGGCAGATAGCCTATTACCTACCTATGTACCTATATATATATATATATATATATATATATATATATATATATATATATATATGTAGGGGAACACAGTATAATAAGCCAAAGATGGATGGGCAGAGATGTGTGTAAGAGGGTGACCATGACAGGGAGCCATCTAGGACTGTCCCACCCAGCACACATCCCAATGGCACGAAAGACATGAGATGCACATCTCTCCCACTGTACATAGCCACCAGTATCTGTAAGCATTACAGTGTATGTGGTCCATGTGCCTGCTGTACAACATGACTGTACAATGAAGTACACATCTACTGTCTGTAGACATGTACCTGTCACATAGGTTCATAGGTATGTAGTAGACTATCTCCACGAAGGCATATATCAGCCTACGCAAGTTGCGCAGCTTTCACCACACCATTGGGTAGTCTCCCAAGGCCTAGTTCTAATAGTTAGTACCCTAAGCCCCTTTCTAGTGGGGCTGCTGATGTGATGCCTGGCATGTATTGTCTGTTTCCTATTCACTCATCAAGGTTCCAATTGAAGAGTGTCAGCGAGCGGTTCAGTCTGATGTACATTGGTACTCTGTTCCACAGTAAGGCAAGTGTCTGGGATGGTACTCTATCCCACCAGCATATTGTATTCTTTGTTGTGATGAGGTTCATATCCCTGGAATGTGTAGGGTGACTCAATGTTGTTATCTGTAGATGGAGCATGTTCAGCAGTTATGTGTTGGACATGGCTCTGTTTGTTAGGCAGAGTGTGCCTCTGAGTAGGCGGTATGCAATGAAGAACAGATTTAGTTTTACCAGTTCTGTTGCATAACACAACTGTTTGAGGCCAGTAATCCTCTTGGTGAGGTACCTATATGGTCTCTACAGCTGCTGGATATGCAAAGTCGAGTACATCCAAAAGGGTGCACTGTACTCAATGATGGGTCTGATGACATAAGAGTAGAGTGCCAACACTACCTCTTTGGATTACGATGATTCCACAGAAAAGACCACCAACCAATGAAATATCCTGAAAACTGTCTTTAATAGACGTGACAACAATAAAAACAAACAGCAATCCAATTCAAAATGAGCGCTTTCGCCTGGTTAATACCAGGATTTATCAAGATGCGTATTGGAAGAACCCAATACTATATATAATCATTTGCTGGTCACCTGACCCCAAATAGTGAAGCACCAAAGTAGTTTCAACTACAGTCAAAAGCTTCTTTAGGCGGTTGTTTTAAAATTAATTTTGTATGGGATCTATCTGTGAGCCAGTTTGCAATCCATCTTGTGATGTATGGATTCATGGCCAGGTTATTGAGTTCATCTATGATACCTGACTGGGGAATGGTGTCAAAGGCCTTAGTGAGGTATAGGTAGGCTGTGTTGAGCTCATTTCAATCATCTGTAGCCTGGGTAATTGTCAAAGAAATCCTCCCAGTTCAGGAGGCGTGGTCTGCATTTGGCGAAGCCAAACTGGGTGTGCTCAACTGTGTGAAGGTTCCCAATCTCTGTATTGTTGACTTCCATTATGATTGGCTCCATTGCCTTGCAGAACACACTCATCAGGCTCATAGAGCATGAATGCCAAGGGGGTTTTGTGGCCCCACCCCTGTGGAGTGTGAAGAACATTGCTCTGCACCATTCTATGGGTACATATCCTGTAGAGTGCATGTAGAGAGAGGTGTAGGTATCCTTGATGAATATGGATACATCCTCACTCTATGTGCTATGATTCAGGTTCTGATGCTGGAAGGTATGGAATGAGTAGTATCCTGGTAGTGCTGGTGTGCTGTCTGGAGCCTTGAACTAGGTTTCTGTTACTGCACAGATATCAATATTCTCCATAATAAGAAGTGCCTCAAGTGGTTGCATCTGGAGGCTGAGACTTCTGGCAATGAGTAGCATTTAGCTCACTTTGTGGTTATTTGTGTTGGTTACGGGGTTTGGTTTGTCCTGCTTGACCGGTGTTCCACACCTGAAGTCAGCACCTCATTGGTCCCATCTGACCATAAGCTAATTACCCTACATATCCACATTCTGGACCCACACCCCCATTAAGGAAACCATGTTAAAAAATGTCTCCAAAGCCAAATTCATGCTTCTTAAGACAGAAGTGCTGAACTGCAGGACACCCATGCAGATGGACAATACAGTTATGACTACTGAATCCTTCACAATTGCACTTTATAAGCACTTACATGACTGCATGCATCGTGCTATCCCAAACAGAACCAAGATGCTATCCTCCAAGAAAAGGAAGCCAATCTGGTGTTCCCCTGCCATAAACAAACTGTACAACAGAAGGAAGAAACTGTTGCAAAAGGGTAAAATCCCATGAGTGGAGGAGCTCCATGGTCAACATCAGTAAGAAGCTGTGATCCCTGATAAAATCCTCCAAAGCTAGTTATGAAAACAAAATCAACACTGATTCTAAAGACAACCACAAAGCATTCTATAGCTATGTCAAGAATCTCAATGGCAACACTCAGATCTGCTCTGAGTTACAGCACAATGGCACTAAATATGCAGACCCAACTGATATTGCCAACATCCTGGCAGATAGGATCAGTGCTAACTTTACCCCCCTCTCACCCCTGAAAGAGCACATCTCTATAACGGAAGACTGCAAAGTTGCTGTCATCACGGCTGCACAGGTAAAAAACACTCCCCAAAGCCAGGAACACAGCATCCATGGGTCCAGATAACATCCCAGACTGTGTTCTGCACAAACTACAGAACGAACAGGCACAACACCTATGTACCATGTTCAGTTATAGTCTCATCTCAGGCTTTCTGCCTGCTGAATGGCGCACAGTGACAGTTATCCCATTACACAAGGGGGGAGCCACCACGGACCCCGGGAACTAGCGCCCCATTAGCCTGATGAGCCTGCTCTGCAAGGCCATGGAATGTATCATCATATAACTTATAAAAAAATACATTCGTAATCTCCAAACTCTGGACCACAACCATGTTGGGTTTGTAAAAGGCAGATCATGTCTCCTAAACCTGATAGATGTCATTGAAGCAGTCACCAGAACCGTAGACAAGGATAAGGTGGTTCACACAGCCTATGTAGATCTTGCCACGGCTTTCAACACCATCCCCCAGCTTTCAACACCATCCCCCACTCTGGAATTATAGATAAACCCACTAAACTAGGTATAAATCGCCATGAACTACAACATAGGCGGTAGTATACTTAACACTGAAAGTGTGATAAGAGACCTTGGGTCACAGGTGGACAGTGGACACACCTGTGATAATCACATCCCCACAGTAGTCAGGAAATCCATCTGCATGGCACACCTCATCACTAAAGGTGTCTCATGCAGAATAGAAGAGGACATTGTTCCCCTCTACTCATCACTCACTAGATCCATAATAGAGTACAACACCCCTTTTGCTATGTACCTCACAAGACATTTACAACAACTGGAAAGCCTGCAGAAATACCTCACAAAGAGGATTAGCGGCCTGAAATACATGCCATACACAGACCATCTCAAAATGCTCCAGCTGTACTCTCTCGCATATCGCCTACCCAGAGGTGATCTCTGCCTAACATACAAAGCTATGTTAAACACAGAGCTGTTGGACATGCTCCATGTAAAACACTCACAATCCCTCTAATCTTTGGCCCCAAAATCCAAAGTGAAATACAAAAGGAAGGGGTGTATCCATTTACCTTATGGATACCCACACCTTCAGGTTAGTGGCACAGCATGAGGCCTTGGAGCCCATGCAAGTGCAAGTAACATTGGGCAAAGCTGCTTATCAGATTGTAGCCTGCTACAGATCACCTACCTTGTCTCAGGAACCTCACTCAGTATTCCTGAGAACACTGGAAAATATGAAGGTCCTACCAAACACCATTATATGAGGAGATTACAACTACCCAAACATTGACTGGGAGAATTACTCGTGTACAACGTCCTTTGCCCAATGCTTCCTAGAGTTTAAAAACTCAAACACCCTGGAACAGCTGGTCACCACACCCACTAAAGGTGACAACATACTGGACTGATCATCACCAACATGAGGTACCAGTGTTCCACACCAGAGATAAACCCCTCGCTGGTAATATCAGACCATAAAGTAATCACACTGGACATCCACCCCCCCCCCCCAGTCAAGGAAACCACTGTGAAGAAATTTTCAAAAGCAAACCACACTTCTCAAGTCCAAAGTGGAAAGTTCCAAAGCCCTCTTGCTATAGGATAATGCTATACAATATGCAGAATCATTTACAAGTGCATTATATGAGCATCTACAGGGATGCATGGATCAAGAAATCCCAAATAAAACCAAGACGCACTCCTCCAAAAAGAAGAAACCAATCTGGTGGTTGTTGCCCATAAATAAGCTATACAATAGAAGGAGGAAACTAACACCTGATAGAGCCAACTTCACTAAAGGAAAGGCATCACTGATCATTATTAGGAAGAAACAATGATTGCTCATAAAATAATCCAAGGCCAGTTTCTAAAGACAAATTGCCAAGGAATCTAAGAATAACAACCACAAAGCCTTCATTAGCTATACAAACATTTAGGTGGCAACTCTCAAATATGCTGTCAGCTACTGCAAAATGGCAAAAAATACACTGAACCAACTGACATTGCCCATATCCTGGTAGACATGTTCAGTGCAAACTTCACCCCCCCATCCCCAATAGGGCCTGTGTCCATCCCAGAAGAATGCAGAGCCCCAAACTTCATGGACATGCAGGTAAAAACAGCCCTCTCCAAAGCTAAGAACACAGCATCAATGGGACTGGATGGTGTCCCAGGCTGCGTCTTACACCAGCCCCAAAAGGAACTACACCCTCACCTACATTCACTGTCCAGACTCAACCTTACCACAGGCTATGTACCCAAAGAATGGCTTACAGCAACAGTCATCCAGCTCCACAAATGTGGTCCCATAACAGAACCTGGAAACTATTGTCCTATAGGCCTACTCAGCCTGGTCTGCAAAACTATGGAGCAAATTATGATGGAACCCATAAACAGAGACATTGGGAACCTCCAGACACTGGACTCTACCCAATTTGGCTTTGTTAAAGGCAGATCCTGCCTCCTAAACCTAGTTGACTTCTTTGAAGCAGTTACCAAGGACATAGATGGAGGTGACAGTAGTCCACACAGCCCACCTGGACCTCACTAAGGCCTTTGACACCATTCCCCACTCTGGCATCATGAACAAGCTTACCAGCTTGAACATTAACCCCTATGTCACAGGATGGGCGGCCAACTGGCTCACAGATCAAACACACGTGGTCAGAGTTGCAGGTGCCATGTCCGACTCTAAACCAGTCACAAGTGGCATCCCACAGGTCTTGGTCCTGGGACCCCACCTGTTCAGTAGATACTGCTCAGAGGTACAGGCAAGCACGGGAGGAGTATGGCTGACCAAGTTTGCAGATGACTGCTAACTGTGGTCCATAATCGACTCTATGGCTGACACAGACATCCTCCAGAAGGGTCTTACAGAGACAGATACCTGGTGTCAAAACAATGTCCTCAAGCAGAATGCCAAAAATGCATAGTCATCCCCTTTGGATAAAACAAAGTGCCCACAAATGACCACATAGGTGGTAATCCAGTATGTACAGAGAATGTAATTATGGACCTGGGGACCCAGGTAGATAGTAAACTCTCCTTTGATGATCACATTGCCAAAGTGTTTAGAAATTCCTTCTATGTAGCCCACCTAATGTTACCTAATGTACCCCATTTTGTCAAGTCTGATGATGTCACCATCCTACAAACATATATGTGGAAACTAGAACTTCCAGTAATGTGTAATGCATGTTGTGTAAATGTGTACTGCTCTTGTATCATAAAGTAGTTAGGTAGGGGTTTGAATCCTGTACTTGACAACTGTATGAGTGTGTGTGTGTGTCTCCCCTTGGAGAGGAGCAACCTTTTTGAAGACTACTGAAACACCTTAAAAGTGGTATACTCATCTTTGTCAAGTCTGATGATGTCACCATCCTACAAATATACCTGTGGAAAGAAGAACTCCCAGTAATGTGCATAGCGCATTGTGTAAATGTATACTGCTGTAATATCATAAAGTAGCTAGGTAGGGATTTGAGTCCTGCACTTGGTGACTGTGTGTGTGCTCCATGTGTGTGACACTGTTGGTCAATGTGTTGTGGGTTTGGCTTTTACTACTGTAGGACATATCACAATGACAACAGTATGTGCATTACACATGTCAGGTAGCTGTGTGGCAAATACATATATATACATGTGACCTCAATTATTTCATAGGTGGGAACCCTGCTTTCTCCATGAACACATCTGTTATCTTTGCCAGAGTGTGTTGCCGCTTTCCAGTCCTTAGGTCACATATGTATGCTTGTGACAAGCCTAGCCACTGCAGTGATCCCTGGCCTACGTCATCCATTTCACATAAACTCATTACGGTTTCTATTGAATAGTGTGAGTGAGGGTTTATGCCTGAGGTATATTTGAAACCTGTTCAAAAGCAGCAAAGTGTGTCAAAGATGGCTATTTATTATAGATGTGCAACAAACTTTGTGGATATGCATGCAGACCCCTTATTGCTTATGTGATCCACAGAGGGATTTCCAAAACCCTTTGGAAATGTGATTACCAAAGGAGAGCTGACTTAACACATGGCTCTATGTATACATTGGTACCTGTTCCACATTTTGGGGGCTACTACCTATGTGGTACTCTGGGGATACTATGTTTTGTAAAAGTGGATGACTATGCTTTCTTTGGCTTATAGCTTTACAGCATGGGTTTGACACCATGTATCTGTCTGTATGATACCCTTTTGGAGGATGTGTGTGTCATCTGGAGAATGCATTATAGCCCACAGTATGCATTGCCAAACATGGCCAGACATATCCCTACTGTGTTTGCTTGTACCTAAGAAAGCTATATGCCAAACAAGAATGGTCCCAGGACAGAGTGCAGGTGAATACCACTTGTTACTGGCATAGAATAGTGCTTGAAGGCTGCAAATGTTACTGTGTGTCAGTTGTCAAGCCATCATCTAACAATTGTTTATGGGCAGGCTGTTGAGGTTATGTATACTACCAGAATGCAAACCAATGACAGATAGTAACAACAGTATCACCCACAGCACAGTGTCAAACCGTGTCATACACACACGTGTACTCACTTTCCAAAATGTGTGTAGTACAATGCATACTGGCCACCAATAGAAACTATGGAGTCTTAACTCTGTCTAATACAGCACGTTACCCTGCCCATGTGTCCAATATGCACATACATGCAGACAGTGCACCTCAACCATGTTCACAAATGTACACCTGCAAATCTGTGCTGCACACATCCCACACTTACTGTCCACTCTATAACACATGCTGACAAAACTACACACATTAGCCAAGTGGCACATGGGCAGACAATACACAATTGGAATAAACACTGGTGTTAACAATACTACATTGATAATTGTAGCTTTAATGCATCATGCCTGCTCAGCTACACCTTCAAGGATATCATTACACTTTACTGCTGACAATATGCTACACATTAAAACATTGCTATACTGTAATAAAGTCACCCTGTGCTTCAGCACCATGTTAGCCTGTTCCTGCATCAATGTTACAGATGACAGGAGGTGGCACAGGTTTCATCATATGCACAGGTTGTGTTGCTGGTCTGCCAGAGGCCTACATTGAGCCATACAATCGACATGTGTGTGTGAGGGCCAAGAGTACTGTTATGGGCCAATGTGGATGTAATGTGTGCGGGTATGTGTTTGCCCTAGGTGTCTGGTTTATGTGTGTGTGTGTGTGTGTCTGCATGCACACAGTTCCACCACATGACTGCCATATACGGGGATTTGTGGGACAGCTACATACTGTACCTGGCAGGCTTTACAGATCACCATCTCTGGCCACAAATACGGGACCTGTGCCTGGCAGGGGTGCTACAGACAGTATCAGGTACTAATCCAGACTGGGTACTATCCTCAGAGGTTGACATATGTCCACTGGATCCAGGTCCCTGCTGGGACTGGACAGAGCCACGTGCACGTGGTCTTCTAGGACGGTCTATGGACAGCCCCCCCCAACATTGCTGGGGTTGGTACTGGCACTATGGGAGTGGCTATGACTTGATGGATGCCCACAGAGACTGCCAGTTGATGATGTTGCTGGCATACGTCCACGTCTCAACCGTCCCGCACTGTCCTGACACATGGACATGACATTGTGGAGGACTTCTAATGTCTCACCCCAACGTCTATCAATGACCTCAGTGTAATTATGTATGGCACCTGCTAGGTCATGGATACTGTCATTTACAGAGGTGTTATGAGCCCTCTGTGCCCTTAGTCCCTGTCTGGTGTACCACTCTATATGTGCCTGTGCCTCTATGACAGCCTGGAACATGTGTGTGGTTGTAAGAGTTGTGGCACGTCTTCCAGGGGCATGATGACCAGCAGTGCTCTGACGAGAACCCCTGGGCATCTGCCTGTGTGGTACCGTTCCAGACATCTGGCTATGGCTGCTGTGTCCTGATGCATGTGCCATAGATACCACACTGTCCTGGCCAGTGCCGACAGTACACTGTCTCTCTGCTAAGGGCATTGGTGATGATGGATGTACAGGCAGTATGACTGTGTGCATAGATGGGGTGGAGACTTGTGTACTGTCAATTGGTGGCCCAACAACAAACCCTGACAAACTTGCCTGTTCCTCAAAACACCTATCCTTATTATCACTACCTGTGTCAGTGACATCAGGTTCCCTGCTGCACTGAACCAGCCCCACCTCAGCACCTGTGAGAGGAAAACACACTTTAAGACCTGTACATGATGTCAAACCACATGCACATGAACACGCACACATGCACACACACACACATGCACACTTGCACATGCACACATGAACATGCACACACACATGTACATGCACACATGCACATGCATATGCACACATGCACACACACACAAATACATTCCTCACTAAAGCAGATACACACACACACACACACACACACACACACACACACACACACACACACACACCACCACCACCAGCAATCTCAGAACATACTCGATAGCAGTTGATGGTGGGGTCCAGTATCACAAGCAAAATAGTCAAATCACACATGTCAGTATGCAGGACATGTGTTGCTCAACAGCATGTAATGCAAGTGTAGACAGTCCTTGTTACTAACAGTATACATGGCTTTGATGCATGTGTTTTCTTGTTCGGTGATTGGCCTCCCCTGGAATGCAATGCATACATGGACACATCATTGCTGTGCAAGTATTCAAAACTTTGTAATGCACTGTGGACCGTCACTCACAGGTCTACATACCATGGCTGGATGTGTATCTGTATGTCACATAGATATCCAATTCTGATTAGAGCCTCTGTGTCTTTAGCAAATAATTGTGGACACAGTTTGAGCTCATGCATGATGTGTATACACACAAGATCAGTGGTGCATGTATAACTGATGGCATACCATTGGTCCACATACCCAATGTACAGTAGTTATGGTGAGTGTAGATCATATTGTGGACATGCCAGTGTCATCCATGACATGGCATGCTAAAACACAACTGCAAATTTAAACATCACACATACCCAATGTGTGTCATATAACCTAGTCACTCAATAGCATCACAAGACATATATGTGTCAGTTGTGCAAATGGTGATTGGTATGCATATTGTTTAGAGGTGCATATGTTTCCACACACACAACACTGAGGTGTATAGCAATGAAAGCTATGTGTAGTACTGTGATTACAATAACAGGATGGGGTGTAGTACCATAAGCCATCATCATGAAGCATCATGTAGTGACTCAAGGCTACAAATGTGCCCCAAACCAGAACATATCATGCTGTACTGGAACTGCACTACCATGGCTACATTCACCATTTCACAACCAGTTGTTACATGGGTTTGTAAGGAGGCCAATAAGGAGCATTCCCTATCATGAATGTGTTTTGTGTTGCAGAGTGTTTAACTCCCCCATGATAGGCCTCTACCCCTCAGGTATATTATGTGTGCTGTGTGGATGACATTTGGGATACTGGAGTGTGACTTTACATAGGGTTTGTGAATCCTTCATGTGTAGCATGTTAACATGTTCTGTGTATGATATAATTGTGTATGTCATGTGCATGCTGTGTATCGACTCTGCCTATTCAATGGTCACTACAGTGCAGCCACATTTGTTTGAGATGGTCTGTGGTATTGCATGTGTTTGAGGCAGCTAATCACATTAGTGAGATGTCCGTGGTCTTACAGCAAACATCCACAGCATGCATTATGGGTAGGTGTGTTACATGTGTACATGGCCTACACCTTAACTATGACATGCACATTTTATTTGCAATAATAAATGTAGAACACACTCACCAGCATCTGTCCACTGCCTTGCTGTCACACCAGAGGGACCTACATAGATATGAGACAGTTTGTCACTGGAGACAACTGTGGCATTGCTAATGTGGGTTTGCAATCTTACAGTAGAACAACAGTTTACATTCACAAGCCTACAGATTATGTTCCAAATGATCAGTATTGCACAACAACAGGCTCCAAATCTTTTAACTACATAGTACACTTCTCACATACGCATGATCTACCAATAGAAGTAACAGTAGTCTACAGATATGCCATGTTACCTGCATGCTCCATGTGTTCTTGCTGGGTGGCTCCATCCTCCATCATGGTAAATGTCTGCTGCTGTTGTTGTTGGGCAGGTGCCACCAGGCTCAGGAGCAGCTCCTCCACTCTGGTGAGGGGGGGGTGGATGTTAACCCCACCACCTGTTGCAAGCTGTTGTCTCCTTACATCAGAAGCATGCTGACGGACATGTCTATGTAGATCACTGCTGTGGTGGTGTACCTGCTCATATGTCTGGTTATGCAGGCCTATCTCGTTTAGCCTCCGGACAACATCTTGCCACATTGCAGTACGCTCCTTCTGGTCTTGCCTGGTTCTGGAGAACAGTAGGCTGTAGTGCTAAATCATACAGCTGGTAAGAATCTCATCTTCAGCACTACTGTAGCTAGGATTTCTATAGTGTGCCATGATCCCTGGAAGACAGAAAGAAAAGATATGTATGAGCAAGTCATATGGCAGATTTAACATTATACAGTACAGTTATCACTAAGCTGCCATATATAGCAACCTATTAGCCGACTGAGATTAAACACTTTCACTACCACTTATCAGTGCTCACCCCACAACTGCTTGAAAGTGCCTGGCATGCTCTATATAATAAACCATGTTCTGCACAGCAACAAAATAAAATCACTGTATAAGACTATACAAAAGTACCTGGCACACTGTATGCAACACAATGCACCACCTAGCCACAGCAGATCTAGATCAAGCCAATGCATAAAGAAATATGTCATCCATCTCAATGTTTGTTAGGTCCAGTTACAGTATTACCATTATACCACACAACTTGTTGATGGCAAACCCGTGGCCAAAATATCTGCACAATTGTGAATATAGGTGGCATACTGCTGTAGAAAACTATAAATGTTGCTAGATGTGCAGTTATATGTTGTAAAACACATATGACAGAGGACATGTTACAGGCATACCCACACACACACACACATATCAAACATAATTACATGACACAAAGGTATGTCAACCCAGATAAGCTTACGTGTGTACCATACAGTACTGTGTGTCAGTACTTACAAAACCTTAAGCTTGAGGAATGTAATCTGTGATGACTACAGGAACCACACAAAACAGTGGTTCCAAGCAATGTGGACATACACCATACTTTGCTTTTTAGGCCCAGAGCTTCAAGTAGTACTACAGTACATACAGGATTTGGATTCAACATCAGTACCAATGAATAAGCATACATGTAGTGCTTTAGCTGCCAATGACACACCCCAGTTAACACCAAGGGACTACATCAGACTGTATGCCATAGTGCTTTATCTGCCTAGCAACAGCATACACAGCTTTTGCTGGGATTAAAGCAAGGACCCATAATACCATGACAGAAACAGTTTCCCACTAAGCTATCCCACAAAAACACATCTTTGACATATTCACCAACACATTAACCATCACACTCAGTTAACTTTACATAAATCTATTGCAACAAGTAGATGTGGGTGTGTATGAGTATATATGACTCTCTCTCTCTCTGTATGTATATATATATATATATATATATATATATACATCCATTGATGTACATATACATATAAGCACATATACAGTCCACCTTTCATGGTAGGAATATCAATTATGCAAAGGATGTGAGGTGTACAGTAAAGTAATAATATTGCACAGTCTTGTGAGAAATGCATTGAAAGTGTTCACAGCCCAGGTAGCTTTAGCAGGCCTCACTGGCTGCAACATTTTAAACTGAACAAAACACCCACAGTGTTTAACCACCACGTCATATAACAGTACTGTATGCTGTCTTGTTTGTCACACACTAAAACCTACATACAAATATACACATAACAACCTTCACCAACATATATATGTCCACCCTTCACAAACAGTTGCAATATGTCCCTTGCTCTATGCACATATACAGATGTTAATATATATGACACATATATATATCTCCGTATGTGGTGCCACACACACACAAGGTCTACACTGTTGTAAGTCCCTGGACCTCACAGCTGAACTGTTGGGCCTTGCTGCACCATGAACAGGTGTCACATGTGAACACACAGTAACATTAGAGGGGGTATATATAGCTCCAAATGCTAGATTAGCA
The DNA here is from genome assembly GCF_019279795.1 of Protopterus annectens. Taxonomy (NCBI): domain Eukaryota; kingdom Metazoa; phylum Chordata; order Ceratodontiformes; family Protopteridae; genus Protopterus; species Protopterus annectens. The sequence goes on from NC_056739.1 coordinate 1,351,536,455, forward strand.
TACTAGCCTGGTACAGCAGTTGCCAATGCTAAGCTACACTTTAATATGACTATCATGCATGTGTTACTCTGTCACACCCATGTTTATATAAATGTTTGTGCTAATCCCCCAAGCAGCCATTGGCCACACTACTGTACAGAACACAGATAACATGGATCAGATGTTTGACATTTAATGCATTGCTTCACATTTCACAGTTATGTCCCACTGCCCACAGGTACACACTGAATCGTCCATGACAGTAGTTAAGCAGGACATCTGTGCATAGATACGCACTGCTGCCACATATGAATGGTTCACATTACGTAGAGTACTCTTCAAAAACATATACTACATGCCAGTAAATACATACCTGTTACATACCTTTCCTTTGTATGAGTTGGTATTATTTCTTCTCTCTCTCTCTCTCTTTCTCTGCAGTAGAGTGATTGAGTTTGTTGGCAGCAATTACAGCCTGTTTTTATAGGTATTTGCACATGTGCATGTGATGGCCTCTGCACCAATTGGTGGCCACCATTTGCTAATTGCATGCAGCCTGCTGTGTGGTAATTGCAGTAATCACTGTCATAGCAACCCAGTGCTATAAATTGCTAACTCAGGTAGGCGTGGCCCTTTAAGCTTTCCAAGATGGGGATCATGCTTGTTTGCTGTGGACATCGTTGTTTAAGGCAGAAGGTTGGTATAGTTCTTATATCTTAAGCCAGGGGTGTAGCCAATGATTTAAATGTTGTACTCAGACCTGAATGTTGCTGCTTCCAGTACACACTTGTCAGTGTAGAATTGTACTCATCCCTCAAAATGCTAACCCAAGATACATGGGAGTATGTACTTTCTTTTCTAATTGTACAATTAACTGTCATACAAAACTAGTTATTGAGATGTATTCCTCTGGCACATGAATTGTTTGTGAACTGCTATACTGTGAATATTAATTTACTCACTTCTGAACAGTTTGTGCTTTTTTAGTGTTAACATTAGCACAGGTTGCTCAAGAAAACTGGACAAATTTCAGTACTGAGTATGCCTACCTACATCTTTGGTAGACCCTGAACACACAGATGTATTCTACATTTGGGTAGGGGTGCAGAAGTACAGAGAGCATTATGTATTATTGTGGAAATTTTATCTTGCTAGACTTAAAGGGTTGCTGTGTACCTGTTAGTTTATCAAGGCAAGTGGTCTGTCTGTGTAGCTCCCAACTGTGGACCTATCCACATGGTAGCTAGAGGTTAGTCTGTTATTAGTTGTCTGTGCACCACACTGGTCTTTTCAGCACTGGAACAATGACATTGTTACAGTTGGTTGCTACCAGTACATGGCTACATCCTTTTGTATTTCAGTGTTATACTCCTACATAAGGGTATGCTTCTGGAACTCCTTCCAAAGCTATTTGCACAGTGTGTAACAACAGAAAAGCTGATATGCCTGTGTGTTTCTGCCTCTGCCAGGCCTCTCAGACACTCAGGTACATATTTGAACAGACTCAGGGAAAAGTAGGTAAAAGTGAGATACACCTTTAAAATATTAATGCCATTAAGTTGAGACTTTGAGAGAACCAGAACATATGGATTAATCCACCTTTTCTGAAGTACAAGCAGTGTCTAACTCTTACTTATTGTCATTATTCATTAAGTGTAATTCACCACCTTCTCTGGCCAACATCAATACTTTTCAGAGGGATTCAGAGGAACACAGCTAAAATTTGTTTCAAAATCAGGAACATTCCTGAAAATTAGGCACAGTTGGGAGGTATGGCCTCTGCTCTAATCATATATGCCAGAGTTTGTCCTGCTATGATACTGTGTGGGGGTTGTAAAGTGCTGCTGTAACATTATTTCCTGCTAGAATGGCTGCTTCTCTTATCACAGTCATGTAATGGAATTCCACAACAACTGCTGGTAAAGATCCACAGAATAAGTTGTGTGTTATGGTATTCCTATTTTTCCTTTACAGTCACTCACTCTGATGCATGATATATTTATTTCAGCACCAACTTGTTGTATGTCTACCGTGACTTAGTGGTACTTCATGCAGTGTAGTGTGTACAAGGTCCCGGGTTCGAGACTGACAGAGGTGTTTTATTTTGCTGCTGAGCAGAACAAGTGCCCTCACATACAGAGTGACTAAGGTACTTTCAAGCAGTTGTGAGTGGGTTTGCGTGATGCTTAGCAATGCTTAGCTAAGCGCAAACAAGCGCACACTCGCACAAACCCACTAACTACTGCTTAAAAGTGCTTACTCCTGCTAACCTCCGCGCTCATTTCTTTGAAAGAAAAGAAAATGGGGAGATAGGAAAGTGGTGAACAAGGGGCACAAAGAGGGAAAGACAGTAGGGAAAACAGCTTAAGATGTGCAGGACGGGTGTAGGGAAGGTCCATAGCTGCCCATTTCTTTAACAACAATAGCTGTGCCTATGCAATAAATTTGGAGGGAAATATGAAAACTTCCACCCCTGAGAGAGGGGTGAGGACAACAAAGTATGTTGTACTGCCAATTAAATTAAATTTTATGCGTCCAGCGGACATGTGTGAAAAATGGGCAGCTATGTATGGGGTGTATTTTTTTGGGGGATCAGATTGCCTTTTTTTTTCAGGTGAGAGTGGAATGTGGGGTAGGGGAAGTAGGTATATTTGGTGAGGTAGGTTGGGGAGGTAGACAAGATAAAAAAGACACATACAGGGGCAGAATATGACAAATGTGGTGGGTGAACACCATTGACGGGGAAGGATGTTTGGAAATCGCAAGCACATGAGCCCACAGATGGCAAAAGTGGAACTGAGATCCCCACCCATGGGCAGTCACTACTGCACCTTCACAGCCCAGAGGGTGGCTGTGCTGGGGGCTGCATAGGAGTGGCAGGCTCACCCGTGAGTCGAGCCACTTGTGCCTCAAGCTGGCATAAAGGATCAGTGACAGAACGCTCGGTCTCTCTACGCACCACAGCCCGGACCATTCGGAGGGTGATAGGTGGCCATCCTCCACCCATGCTTGCACAGGGGGATGAGCCCCATCCCCTGCAGCACTTCTACCTGAAGGTGGCACAGGGCCAATGGGGGGCGAGGTCCCAGGCTGGGCACTGGATCTGCTGGTGCCAGGTGCCATCGCCAGCTGAGGTGGGATAGGTGTGTCCACTGGGACCGGCCTTCCCATACGTTCTGTGTTTTCCAGGATGTAATGAAAATATGGGTTAGTAACAGTCAACAGCATTCCCAATTAGTTATAACAGCATGCATAAGTATTCCTATTAACCCAACACACCAGTTGAACAGCAAGCATAACACATGCATATATAGAACAACAGTGGACATTACAACAGCATGCAGGTTTAATTGATGGCAACAGGCCATCAATATTGTGGTATTTGAACAGGGCACATGCATCAAAATAAATGCATATATTTATAAACCAATAGGACATATGACCCAACAAATGATTTGAGATTAGACATACCCATTGAGGTGTGGAATTGCATTTTTTATGCACATACAGTAGGGTGGAAAAAGATAGCTCCATTAACAACTTATATATCCTTCTAGTTTACACTACATTCCTATTAACTGCAGTTATATGTCCCCTACATGTGTTATTACACTGCCCAATTGTCCTTAAATTGTATAATGGGTTTTGCTAGATGTTTATATACATGAGCTGTATCTGACATACAAACTGTCCAGGATGCAGATGTTACTGCTACTTATTTTGTGAGTTGCTCAGACACAGTACTGCTGAGATGGTACACTGACAGCTCTACTTTCCTATAATTATCTAGATATGTTCAGGTGAAATTATCAGTTATATGTTAACAGCTCCCTACATTTCTAGCAGCACACTGACATTTCTGGGGAACACAATACCAAGTTACTCATGTGCCAGATTAACCTGTACATGCTGGGCATGAACCAACAGTTGAGGACTGTAAATATGCTTAAAAGCTACTGGCACTCCCTTCATCCACTTTATATGGGCCTACCCAAGTGTGGGTTAACAGCGCTTAATACAGCAGTACTATTTCTATAATGCAAGAGTGCAACAACATATCAAAGAAAATGACACAGACACACTCCAGGAATTATACCTTTATTAAAGACTTAAAACACTTTTCTAGAGACTCTTTCATTTATTTTATATAACAGTACATGCAGAATAATTATTAAAGAATTATTATACCTTTATTTATTTTTTCGGGCTCTCTCATTTATTTTATATAACAGTACATGCAGAATGATTACTAACCTGCCTGGTGGCGCAGCCTTAGCAGCCTATCTGCATAGGCTTGTTGGTTCACAGTGCAGACACCTGCAGCTATGAAGTAAATGAAGTAATATTGAGACATACCTATCCATAGTATAGACTAGAATAGCAATTCTTACATACATAATTCCATGGCTACTTACTCAGTAGTGGGGTATTTTCCATCTCACGGGCCTCCTGAATCCACTGGTCCAGTTGATTCTCCTTGTGTCTCTTCAGGTCTGCGTGGTGGTGTCTGACCTGCTCACCAGTCCAAGGGACACCTGTGGCACTGGTGAGTTCATGAGCTAGACAGTTCCAGACTTCCGCTTTGTATTGGGTGCCCTGGTACTGGCCCCGCAGGAGTCTGTCCTCATGATTATGGACAAGGAGCCAAACCATTACTTTTGACTCCTCAATGCCCCAACGTTGCGCTCGAAATCAAGAGCCCTCTCCAGCACCGGCCATGCTGCCTGCAGATGGGATCTACAACTAGTTATGGCAAGTATTCCCGCCTATGGAGCTTAAATATGCCTCATTTACTGCACTTATTTGCGATTGGCCAGTTTTGAAAAAACTCTGCTAAAGACACACCTGCTTAGCAATGGGTACACTTCCATTGATATGTATGTGTGTGTTGAAAGTACATGGTTGTGAAATGCTGTCATGGCTTAGTGGTTCAGTACTGTGATTATGGTGCACAGTATCCCGGGTTCAAGCCCTGTCATTGCTTTTTATTTTACTGCTGGCCAGACCGGCTAGGAGGTGTGGCTGTGTTTAGCCGACTTTGCTCAACTTTGCCCGACTTTGCTCTACGTTGTTCCATGTTGCTGTACGGTGCTCTACATTGCTTGACATTGCTCGACGTTGCCTGATGTTGCGCTAGTTAACGCGGTGTGCAGCTACGTGCAGACATGTTCTGTTTGCACTAGTTTGCGCAATGTGCAGCTCCGCACAAAGCCATTGTGCTAGTTAACACAATGCTCAGCTACGAGCAATTACATTTAAATATGCTTAATACTGGTAAACTTTGCTTAGCAGTGCTTCACATTGCTTAAGATACGTTACTCATGCATCCATCAGTATGCATAACCATTTCACCTTCTTAGATATATATATATATATATATATATATATATATATATATATATATATATATATATATATAATTTGTTCACTACTACATAGGCTATTTCAGTGCTTTTTAAAAAATTTAAATGATAAATGTCAGTAATTATTTTTATATACAGATTTCCAACAGAAAATAGTGCGGGGTGTGGTGGGACACGAACTGGGGATGCCTCCTGTTTGTGCGAAGGCTCTACCACTATGTTATCGCCACTTTGCTTAATTTGCATATACATTTTTTTATTATCCTCTTCGGTGTCTAAACTGCTAACTGTAGCTAAGCAATGGGCAAACACTTGCAAATACGGGCAGCTATATCAGAAATAATAAAAAAAAAACTTTTTACATTTTATAATTGTACAAGGGTTTAGAATGTGGGGGAGTGTAGTGTTGGGTAAGTACACATTTGAGCGGACTCGCTCACGTAAGTAGACATTTCCTGAGTGTCAGACTTGCAAGGGCATGGATTTTTGGATTGCTCGGCAGTCCGACACGCCCCCTTCACTCGTGCACAATCCGTGTTAGCCTTAGAGTTGAGGCAGCACACCCTCATTAATATGCATGGCACGCTGCCGTCTTGCTCTTAGACTGGCTCTTCCATGTAAGACTAATCTAGTCTTACACAGAGGATTAGTGAATCCTGGGGATAGTTTTGACAAAGAATGTGTTTCTGTTTGATGAGGAACCATATTTACAGATAGCAGGTGTAGCCATGGGTACAGCATTGGCTAACACCAATGCTAATTTAGTACTGCATCAGTGGGAGAAGAATATGTTGTTTGGTACAGGAAATGAGGGGAAAGAGAATATACTATATTATGGTAGATATGTAGATGATTGCTTTTTGGTGTGGAAAGGGACTGAAGATACTTTGAGACATTTTGTACACTATTTAGGGAGTACTACAACCTTTTTCCGGTTTAAAATAGTTTGTTCCCCAAAAAAGATAGCTTTCTTAGATGTGACTATAGAAAGGAAGGATGAAAATGTTGAGACCAGTGTACATAAAAAAGAAGTACAAGTTAGCAGATATGCACATAAGAAGAGTATGCATCCACCGCATATTTTCATAGGAATAGTAAAATCCCAAATGTTAAGGGTGAGTAGGCTGAATACTGATGATGGGGTATGTGAAGAGCAATTAAATGATATGGCTATTGAATTTTTAGAAAGGGGTTACCCATATAGAATGGTCAACCAGTATGTAAAAGAAACTTTAGAAGCTAGAAAAGTTAATAATATAGTGGCATTTAATATTAGGGAACAAAGCGCAACAATGAATATACATAAAGCAGAAGTAATAAGATACTTAACAACTTATAATTTAAGAATTGAGCAGGTGAAGAAGGTAATAGAAAAGAATTGTGGCATTTTGATGGCTATGCCTGAAATATGCCAGATATTGGAAAATAGGCCTTTCTTTGCATATAAAAATGCTCAAAATCTGAAACTCAACCTATGCTATAAAGACTTTCCAAAACAGAATAATGGAAGGCAAAATAGTTTTAAAATAGGTACCTACCCCTGTATAAATTGTACTTGTGATGATATTTTTAAAAATGACACTACGTTATTTATTCATCCAATAACTAAAGAAAATGTTGTATTTAAATGTACGGCAACATGTAATACAGAAAATATTGTTTACCTGGCAACCTGTACAGTGTGTTCATGTTTTTATGTTGATAAAAGCAGCAGGAAACTTAGATCGTATTATAGAGCATAAGTCAAATATACGTAGGTGAATGGAAAATAATGCCTTAAGTAAGCATGTAATGGAAAATGGAAGTGCCCATAGCTTTAAATTTAGAGTAATAGACATAGTACATAAGCAGATCAGGGGTGGGGACCTAAACAATGTTCTAGAGAATAGAGAATATACCTGGATAATTAGATTGAGAGCTGATATGAAACCAGGACAAAATAATGCACTGACTATTAAACAAATATTAGTTAAAAAGCAGAAAAAAATAAGATAATGAATGTTTTTATGAATTTTATTATGCATATTTAATATATACTTTTATACATAGAAACAATTTTAAAGTAATTAAATGATTATTGTATATTTTTGTGTTTATAGGCTGGCTGTTATCATTTGACTGTTTAATTGCCTATTTAAGGTTTTAGAATTCGGTATAGGTATTCTAACACTGAAGAAGGATTTGTAATCCGAAAGCTTTGTTGTTTTATTAAAGTATCTGGTGTTTGTCTGGAGTTGTATTTACTCGACAGCTGTGAGACATGCCAGATGTGGCAGTTGTGATAGCTGCCAGGGCTGACAGCACACACATTGATGATAATGCCCTGGGCATTGCACATGACCTGGCAGTTGATGGAGTGATAGCCCTTGCTGTTGAAATGCACTCTACCATCTTCACTGGGTGGTGCTTTCATGTGGATGTGAGTGCAGTCTATGGCACCCAGTACCTCTGAGTAGTCTTCTACACTGTAGAAGAGACACATATTGCTGGTCCTCTCCTCAGGGTCTGAGGTTAGGCTAGCAGAGCTAGATGAGTTGCTGAAGTATGTCCCTGTCCACCCTGTAGCACTCTAGTGTTTCCACATCGTGTAGCCCCTGGTAGGTTACCCTGGGTCTGAACATTCTTCTCCTCCTCAGTCTGGGCCAGTTGTCAGACAGTATTCTCATCACTGCCCTTAGTCTGTAGCACATACAGATGTAGCAAAGCAGCAGCAGCCGCTAACATTTTGTCAGTTAAAATTCCCGTGTGTGTACACCAATGGTGCAGAGTTTATGGGAAAAACCAGACTGAAAGGTGTTTGCATACTTTGTACTGGTGTGCTGCAGATGCTGCCTATGTGATTGGCTGACTATGATACATTCCACCTGCCAGCTATATTATTGAGGGGTTTGAATGGGCTACTGTGAGTGGCAGAGTCATAGTTCATTTCCTTTATTCTGCTATATCTATTTCCCCTGTGTTTAAGCCCTGCGGTGTGCTGCACAAACTGTTTTAGCTAGTATAAACATTGCTGAACAGAAAAGGCCCTCCCCTGGACACGAGCATGCTTATCATTTCTTGAACCAGCTAACCACAGCTAAGCAGCCTCAGACACATCCCCTTGCTTAGCTGATCACATATAAGAGCCATAGAGGTCCAATGTGCTTACACCAAGCATGACGCACCTCCTTTTCATGTCAGCTGCTTCTTCTGCTTACACCACCGCATTTTAGCTGCTACATGGTTAGGTACCCACGGACACAGTCTCCCATTTTGCTATTCAATAAATTTAGCTCATTTACATACCCCCTGTCTTAGTCCCTAGTTATACCACTACACTGGAGCCTATGTCCTTAGCTACCACTGTTACCTGTTATTGTTATGAGTCTGCATGCTGCCCCTTATAATAGCAGAATTCATGTTTCATATTTAATTGGCTTTTACAGTCTTTTTTTATTTTCTGCACAATCGCATTTTCACACCTCTTAAATGGACGAAATTGGCCAGAACAATTGATTTTTGCAATTTTAAAACAATTTTGCATGCCAATGGCCATAGTTTTGGCCACTGGAATGCTTAATAGACATAATCCATGCTTTTCTTTGAGCTGTCATGCCCCCATTTTGATGTTTTGCAGAAATGTACATGGTTAGTAACCGAATACATTTCTGCTGCGGATATGGCTCCAACACAGATGCCTGTCTTCTTGCTGAATCACTAATTCACCTCATTTGCATGGTTTTCACCAGCAAATGAGGTGATTTGCATATTCCATGGTGCCCGTGTTGGAATAGTGCTGGGAGGCTGGTGTATAACCCCAGCCTTGTTTACTGGATCGCACAGGCTCTGAACTCCATGTTCAAGCTGTGCCACTATTCTTATATGGAGTTTAGCTCCATGTAAGTTTTACTGAATCCTGGGGCAAGCCCTTCAGAGCTTTCCTTCCATTGAAAAGAGTGCTCCTCTGCAGTCTTTCGAGGATAGATGGTTGGCTTGTGCTATTCCTTTGCTAGTCAGATAAGTTTTCTTTGGGAGAAAAGCCTTGCACATTAAAAATGTATTATTTATTGTACTTTCCTGATTGTGTAAGTTATTTTTAAGCTAGGAGTTTATATTTTAATGGACTGTCATGAGACTTAACAGTACTTTTAAAATGGAGTGCAATTTTTTTCCTATCTGTTTAAAAGTTGTTTAAAGTAATTGAAAAACTTTTTTTCTGTGTGAGAAATTGTGTTTATTTTACTTTTTAGGGGGAATAATGTTTTAAAGTGCTTTTTACTATGTTTTCTGTGAAAAAGTGACTTTTAAAGACTTTACACTTTTACCAGCTTTTGCTGCTTGTTTTCCTGGGGAAAGGGGCACCATGGAACAAACTACCTGTTCCAAGGACGGTTCCTTCTTCCAGGTTCAAAAATAAAAAGGTAAGCAAACCACAGCAGGCTAGCAATTTGCCTCAGCTACAGATGGGTGACTTCACTATAGTCATAGCTTGATCCTCAGACCACTCATTGGAACCCACAAACTCAGTGTGCCACTCAACCACAGTCCATAAGGCATAACAACGTACCAAACACTCTAGTCATAGGTGACTCTATAGTCAGGCACACTGATGTTCCACTCACTAGACTAAACAAGGAGAAATTTACTGTCAGCTGCCTGTCAGGTGCCAGGATCCACCACATAACACATGCACTCAGGTCACTCCGCAATAAGTACAAATATGACACTGTCATTGTCCATGTTGGTGTGAATGACCTGAGACGTACCTCCCTGGACTACATGAAAAGAGACATGGTGGAGCTCTCCAATCTTGTATCCCAGGCAGGTATGACCCTAACCCTGAGTAGCATCCTGCCATCACCCAGAATGATACCACAGTACAAGGACAAAATGATTGACTTCAACAATTGTCAAAGCTTCTGGTGTCATTCTACGGGGATCCATTATTTGTCTGCCTGGGACGACATGATTGACAGTCCACGATGCTTTGCCAGAGATGGCCTGCACCTGTCGCCCTTAGGATTCCGGATACTGGCTAAGGCTTTTGCCACCCCTATAGTGCCTTTTTTAGGCAAGGTTCAAATGACAAATTCACCACTGTAACAGGTACAAACAAGCAAAATCTGAGGGTAATGCTACTCAATGCTAGAAGTCTAAACCTCAAAATGCACTCACTTGAGGCACTCCTTAAAATGGAGAACATTGACATCTGTGCAGTGATAGAGACCTGGTTCAAAGCTCCAGAGAGCACCCCTGCATTACCAGGCTTCAATTCATACCACACCTTTCGGCCACCTAACCCAGAAAGAAGCACTAAAGGTGGAGGCGTGTCCATATTCATTAAGGATATCCACACCTCCAGGCTAGTTGCACAGCATAATGCATCCGAGATTATCCAAGTGCAACTAACTCTGGGCAAGACCGCAATCCAAATTGTAGCTTGCTACAGACCCCCCACCATGCCCCAGGATTCACACTCCTCATTTCTTGATACACTGGAAAGTATTAGGGTACAACCCAACACCCTAATAATGGGCGATTTCAACTACCCCACCATTAACTTGGAAAACTACTCATGTACCAACTCTTTTGCTCAACATTTTCTAGAATTCATAAATTACAACGCCTTGGATCAACTTATTCACACCCCCACCAGGGGCAGCAATATCCTAGACCTGGTCATTACCAACATGGGAAACAGGAGTTCCACACCAGAGGTCAATTCCTCGTTGGTCAGATCCGACCACAAGCTAATCAGCCTAGACATCCACATCCCACCCCCACCCCCAATTAGGGAAACCATCGTAAAAAACTTCTCCAAAGCCATCTTCACACTTCTTAAGACAGAAGTGACAAACTTCATTACACCCATGCAGATGGACAATAGAGGTATGACTGCCGAATCCTACACAAATGCACTTTATAAGCACTTACACGAGTGCATGGATCATGCTATCCCTAATAGAACCAAGATGTTATCCTCCAAAAAAGGAAGCCAATCTGGTGGTCCTCTGCCATAAACAAACTCTACAACAGAAGAAAGAAACTGTTGCAAAAAAGAGTAAAATCCCATGACTGGAGGAACTCCCTGGTCAACCTCAGTAAGAAGCTGAGATCCCTCATAAAATCCTCCAAAGCTAGTTACGAAAACAAAATTGCCACTGACTCTAAAGACAACCACAAAGCATTCTATAGCTATGTCAAGAATCTAAATGGTAACACTCAGATCTGCTCTAAGTTACAGCACAATGGCACTAAATATACAGACACAACTGATATTGCCAACATCCTAGCAGATAGGTTCAGTGCTAACTTTACCCCCCTCTCACCCCCTAGAGGGCCCATCTCTATACCGGAAGAATACAAAGTTCCTATAATCATGGCTGCACAGGTAAAGAACACACTCTCCAAAGCCAAGAACACAGCATCCATGGGACCTGACAATATCCCAGGCTGCATTCTACATGAACTACAGAATGAACTGGCACCCCACCTAAGTACCATGTTCAATCATAGCCTCACCTCAGGCTTTGTACCCATTGAATGGCGCACTGCGATGGTTATCCCACTCCACAAAGGGGGAGCCACAACGGACCCCGGGAACTACCGCCCCATTAGCCTGATGAGCCTGGTCTGCAAGGCCATGGAACGTATCATCGTGGAGCTCATAAACAAAGACATTGGTAATCTCCAAACTCTGGACCCTACCCAGTTTGGATTTGTAAAAGGCAGATCATGTCTCCTAAACCTGATTGACTTCTTTGAAGCAGTCACCAAAGCCATAGATGAGGGTAAAATGGTTCACACAGTTTATCTAGATCTCACCAAGGCTTTCGACACCATCCCCCACTCTGGAATTATAGATAAGCTCACTAAACTAGGTATAAATCCCTATGTCACAAGATGGGTTGCCAACTGGCTCACGGACAGAACCCACACTGTGAAAGTAGCAGATTCCAAATCCGACATCAGACCAGTGACAAGTGGAGTACCACAGGGTTCAGTCCTGGGTCCTCTCCTGTTTGGTATCTACTTCTCTGAAGTGCAGGCCAACACAGAAGGTCTTTATTAACAAAGTTTGCAGATGACTGCAAACTAGGAGCCATAATCGAAACTCCTAATGATGTGGACAAACTACAAAAGGGTCTCACTGAGACAGATACCTGGTGTCAAAGCCATGGCCTGAAGCTCAATGCCAAAAAGTGTATTGTCATCCCCTTTGGTACAAACTCTGTACCCATGAACTACCACATAGCTGGTAGTCTACTTAATGCTGAAAATGTGATAAGAGACCTTGGGACACAGGTGGACAGTAGTCTCTCCTTTGATAATCACATTTCCACAGTGGTCAGGAAATCCTTCGACGTGGCTCATCTCATCACAAAAGGATTCTCATCCAGAAAAAAAGAGGTCATTGTTCCCCTCTACTCATCACTCATTAGACCCATTATAGAGTACAACGCCCTTTTTGGTATGTACCTTACAAGACATCTACAACAACTGGAAAGACCACAGAAATACCTCACAAAGAGGATTACTGGCCTCAAACAGATGCCCTATGCAGACCGTCTCAAAAAACTACAGCTTTACTCCATCGCATATTGCCTACTCAGGGGTGATCTCTGCCTAACATACAAAGCTATGTCAAACCCAGAGCTGTTGGACATGTTCCACTTAAAGAAATCCCAATCCCTCCAAGCTACACGCTCTAGGGACCTAAACCTTGTCACCACAATAAACAGAACATGCTGGAGGGATAGATTCCTGTCCCAGAGACTTCCCATACTCTGGAACAGACTACCTATCTATGTCAAACAGAGCTCCTCATTAGCACTCTTCAAGAAAAATCTTGATGATTGGATGGGAAATGGGAAATTCACCCCAGGGATCACTTCTGTGGCTCTGCTTGACAGGGGCACAGGAAAATAATTTTCTTGGGTGGCGAAAGCCAGGGTACATTTTTTGGCTATGCTTGTATGGGCCCTAGGGCTGATAGCCTAGTACCTACCTATGAACCTATGAACCCTGTGATATGTTGCTATCAGTGTCATTATTCATCATGGATGGGTCTTGGATATGACCACGGATCTGAGCCGCCGACTGATGGATAGATCCAGAGCTCAAGCTCCTTCCCTTCTCATAATCCCCTGCTGACCCATAACCCTCAGATCTCATTTGGTGTGGAAATGCTAAGGATGTAATTCCGGTAGCTCAAGATTTTCTTACAGATAAGTGTTTACTTTTTGTTGGTGTTCTTCACTTTTTTGGTTTCTTTAGTGTCTTTTGAGGTTTTTTAGATTTATAGTGCAGTTAGTTCTCTGTTTCCTACCCTCCCTATACTTTTAGCTAGTTTTGTTTGTTGGGCCCCCCCCATAGCTAGTTGTTTAATTAAAAAAAAAAAAAAGTAGTAGTTTTAAGGTGTTTCTTACTTCTCTGCTTCCTTGTTTATTTCATTAGTGGGGGGGTGTGTGTGATACCTTCTCTGTCGGTGTGTGTGTAGCTGAAGCACATCTGACAAGCCTTCTGTCTTCAAGAGATGCTCCTTGTGCGGTCGGTAGATGCCTCATTCTGACTCGCACTTGGAGTGTGTTTATTGTTTACAGGAGTCTCACCTGGAGGTTGAATGCAACATGTGTGCTGCATTCAACCCCAGGGCTCTCATGGAGGACAGGAACAAGTTGTTGTTAAAGGGGTTAGCTAAGTGTGGTCCAAGGGCTTCAGGCTTTCCCTCCAAAGCTCCTGTGGATCCTAGGATAAGGCCTCCCCCTCCTTCCAGGGGATCTCCTTCTGAAAAAACAAGACTCTTGGATCGCAAATCCCCAGATTTGAGCCCAGCCTCTTTGGCTTCGGATCTGGGCTCTTCCACTTTGAGAAACTCTGATCAATCTCTCGGATCTGAGGCCTCGGTATCTCAGAAGTCTTCGGATCTGACTCAGTGCAAACCTTCTCTGGATCTGGCCCATTTGTTGGATCCTTCTTGTATGTCGGTTAAAACATCATATCCTACTAGGGCTTCGGATCTGATTATTCAGTCAGATCCGATAGTCACTGAAAGTTCCCCCTTCAGGTCCAAGAGTTTGGATCCAATACATCGAAGTCGGTACCCCTCCCAGGATCATAGAGCTTTGGCAGGATCTCCAGCAAAGTTGAGGTATTCTTCTGTGTCTTCCAAGTATTCCAGAAGTTTGATACCCACAGATATGGATAGGATGATGAGGAGTTTACTCAAAACCCAAATTGAGTTGGGCTTCCTGCCATCCCCAACACAGTTGCCTAAGGGACCTTCTCCATCCACGGGACTTTACTCTCCTCTTCCAACTCAACTGGATTTGGAAAGCCAGAATCAGAGCATTCCATTTGAAAGGACAATGGTATCCAGTATCCTTTCCTTCCTCACACTGTCAGGGTCCCTGGCAAGTTCTGTTCCGCTGCCCTTGCAACATGCTGCACCTTGGCCCCACGAGGTTGGTGCTTGTTCCCTGGGGTTGGGGTCAGTCATGGAATTTTTGGATGTTCCCTTCCCTTGGGGCTTTGGCACTGGACAGCTCGGGGCAGATATCCTCTGGGGGCTTCGGTGTTGCATCGGGGTCCCACCTCCCTTTCTGGGCAGCTGTGGCCATTGCCATGGGAGAGGAGAGGGGAACCTTGTTCAGTCTGTCGGCCGTCCATGCAGTAGAGAGAACCGTCTTCAGCTTGGCAGTCACCTCTCCTTCATCTCTAGGTCCTCCCCAGCCCCTCCTGGCTTTGGGCAGTGAGGCCTCATCATCCTTCCAGGGTCAGCCTTCCTGTGAGTGCCTTCAGATGGGCACTATCCCGCTTGGGGTCCTGGCCTCTTCTGAGTACTCCCCAATGCCCACTGTGGAGGAACCCCCTCGGAAGAGAACATGCAAGAGGAAGCACCTGGACTCCCCTAGAGAGTCCCTCACTGAGGACATGGATTTTACGGAGGTAGATGGGCCCTCCAGGGTTCTGCCTGAGGAAGTGTTCTTTGGGGACATTTTTGATTCTCAAGCAAAGAGGCGGTTAGTTTTCTCCCAGCCCATCTTTGGATGAGTCTGTGTTTCTGAAGGCCTTCAGGATGAGCCCATCTTCTACCTGGGTGTCCCTACCTGCTGATGAGCTTGTGGATCTCATCACCGGCAGGGCTTGGAAGGAACCGGGCACAGTGGAACCGGTACCCAAAAAGGCAAATTCCTCAGTCCCTCCAAGATAAGCCTTTTTGGAGTGAAGGCATCCCCATTGATGCCATTGTGGTGGCCACTACTACAAAGAAGGAGCTAGCAGAGCAGAACTCCTTGGTCCATCCCCCAAATAAAGAGTCTCTGGAGATTGACTATTTTGGGACATGCGTGTTTGCCTCAGCTACAGTCGGATTGAAGCAACCAATTACATGGCATATTTTCCCACCTTCAGAAGGATTTGGTATCAGAACTCACCACTTCCCTTACAGAATTGCTGCCTCCAGAGAGTCTTAAGCTGGTCTCTCCTAAGTTGTCCACTCTGACTTCCCTGGCTAATGCTTCAATGCGGCGGTGGCCATCTCTTGAGCAGCTGGCACAACAATTGCCATTAGACAGCATGCCTGGCTTCACCTTTTGCGGAACCCTTCAAGGCATCTTTTACCAACACTCCCTTCAATGGTTCAACCTTGTTCAGACCTTCAGTCAAAGATACATTGACCCGCAGGAGGGTAAGACTCTGTGGTGGGAATCAAGTTTTCTACCCCCCAATGATCTTTTTCTAAGAATCAGAGAGGCAGTAAAAAACTTTGGTTCTGCAGGACCTAGTCCTCCTTCCAGGATGCTCCCCAAGAATCCTCTTCCACAAGCTGGGGCAGGTGATTCAATTGTAGATGCTGCCGCAGAGGCAGAAGGGATTCACAGAATCAGGGCACCTGAGGACCCTTCTCAGAGAAGCCGTTTCAGTGGGCCTGCTGTGCTGCCTGACTGTCCTGCCCTGAAAGCATCCGGGGGCTGATTCTCCCTTCACCCAATAGCCTGGACAAATATCTCCTCAGATCAGTGTGTGTTAAAAATTATTTCCAGGGATTATTTCATTCCCTTTTTTCAGTCCCCCTCCCCAGTTTCAAAATTTCTCTTGGATGTTCCACCCTGCCAGAGGGAGTTGGCCCATCTTGAGGTTCAAGATCTTCTTTTAAAAAGAGCCATCCAAGAGGTCTTAACAAGACAACAATGGTCATGAATTTACTCTTGCTTTTTTTTTGGTGCCAAAAAATACTGGGAAACTGTGTCCAGTTCTGGACCTCAGTGAACTGAATCTGTCAGTCCAGAAGTCCAAGTTCCAGATGGTCACTGTTCAGTCCATTCTGCCTCTCTTGCTCAAGGATGATTGGATGTGCTCAGTGGATCTCAAGGATGCATACTATCATATCAAGATTGACAGATGCTCCAGGAGACATCTGTGCTTTCGGTTAGGGGCCAATAACTACCAGTTCAGAGCCCCACCCTTTGGACTCACCACAGCCCTCCGGCTGTTTTACCAAAAGTAAGGCAGTGGTGGCAGCTCATCTCAGGCTACAAGGCTTCCAGGTATTCCATATCTGGACGACTGGCTCCTCATGAAGCATCATCTGTCAATGGCCACCAGTTATATCTTCAACCTCTTTCAGGATCTTGGCATCACGGTCATTCTGCCCAAATACAATCTTTCTCCATGCCAGAAACTAGAGTTTATCGGGGGTTAAACCGGACATGGTGTCGGAGACTGCAACACTACCCCTACGCAGAGTTCCACTTATTCAGGATCAGGCCTCTTGCTTACTGGTTCTATAGCGTCCAGTAGCTAACCTAATTCTTCAAGTGTTAAGCTTGATGGTGGCTGCCATCAAGTTAGTACCACTTGCCAGGTACCACATGTGGTTCCTGCAGAGGGTCCTGGTTGTTCAGTGGTCTAGTCAGGTTCATCCCATGTCCAAGACCATCAGGATGACTCGTGTGTGTAGAAATCACCTTCCTTGCTGACTTCAGGCTCAGGACCTAACTCTCAGCAGACTATTCTGTCTTCCCCCCGCCCATGGCACTGTGACCATGGATACCTGTTGGGGTGGGAGGGGCATTTTCAGGGAAGGACAATTCAAGGCACAAGGTCCCTCACAGAGACCAAATTGCACATAAATGTCCTAGTCCTTCTAACATTGCAAGCCTTTCAGGAGTGTCTCCCTCTCTGGACTATAGCAGTTCAAATGGAAAACATGGCAGTTGTTTGGTACATCAACAAGCAAGGGGGAACATAGTCTTATCCCCTATGCAGAGAGGCCATGAGAGTGTGGGAATGGGAGATGTCTTCCAGGCACTTTCTTCTTGCAACTCACATTCCTGGCAGTTCCAACGTGTTGGCTGACAAACTCAGCAGCTCTATCTTGAGTTCTCATGAATGGTCCCTGTATCTATCAGTAGCACGTCTGATATTTAACCATTGGTGTCAACCATGTGTGATCTCTTTGCCTCCCAGTCAACCACAAGTGCAGCAACTACTTTGCCCTGATCCCCCTGATGGTGGAGTCACCCAGGGAATCTGTGGTTCATGATTGGTCAACGGGACTCCTCTATGCTTACCTCCCTACTCCCCTAATTCCCAAGGTCTTGCAGAAAGCCCACCGCCTGAACACCCCTCTCATACTCATTTCCCCCTTTTGGTCTCATCATGATTCTCCCTTCTTCGGTCATCTAAAATATCCTCCCTGGATATTGGATCCTGTTCCAGATCTCATTTCCCAACCCTGGAGGCTTCCCCTTCCCAACCTCCAGACTCTTCGTCTAACCGTTTGGCTCCTCCAGTTCCAGTGATCCTTTCCCAGTTCAGTCTCCCCTCTCTGGTGAGAAATATTGTGTTGGCATCTCAGAAACAATCTACCAAGAAGGTGTATTCCAGTAAATGGAAAAGATTTTGTATTTGGGCCAACAACGTAATTTGGATCCCTTTTCAGCCCTGATTCCTGACATTTTGCTGTTCTTGGCTTCTCTCTTTCATGAAGGTGCTAGTTTCTCCACAATTAAACTCCAGTTGGTGGCCATTTCTACTTTCCATTTGAATGACGGTCCCAATTTTTCTTCTAAACTATGCAAAGCCTTTCTCAAAGGAGTCTTTCTTCTTAGACCTCCTTTCAAAGATCCTTCCCCACTATGGGATTTAACGCTGGTGTTGCAGTCTTTGACACAAAAGCCTTTTGAACCAGCTGCATCTTGTGATCCTAAGTTTCTGTCTTGGAAGATAGCTTTCTTGGTGGCTGTTACTTTTGCCAAGAGAGTTTCTGAGTTGCAGGCTCTGTGCATTAACCCCCCCCCCCATTATGGTCTTCCACAGGATAGGGTATCCTTTAGGACAAATCTTTCATGTTGAAGGTGACTTTGGAAGCTAACCTCAACCAATCTATCCAGCTACCAGTTTTCTTCCCTAATTATTCTAATAAGGGGGGATATACTTTACATTGCTTAGCTGTCCATAGGCTGCTACATTTTTATCTTAAGAGGACCGAGGAATTTCAGATATTGGACCAGCTTTTTGTGGCCTTTTCTCAGGCCAGAAAATGTGTGGCAGTTGCTAAGGTAACTATTTCCAGATGGATTGCTAGCTGTAGTTCGTACATGTATGACAGCAGGCATATGGAGTTATCCAGTTCAGTTAAAGCCCACTCTACTAGGTCTGTGGCTACATCTTCGGCCTTGATGGCTAAGCTCTTTTTGGATGAGATTTGTGCTGCTGCTGCTTGGTCTAATTCCCACACCTTTGTTTCACACTATAAGTTGGATTTAGTGTCTAGCAACAGGGCTTCTTTTGGTTCCTCTGTGCTTTGGCATATCCTTCCCTGAGGCCACCCTGGGTTCATTGTAGCTGGGGACTCTGACCCATTCATGATAAATAATGACATGGATAGCATCAGATGAAGAGTTATGTACTTAACATAACTTCTAATCTTTGCTATGCAGTGTCATTATTCATCACATTTCTGTCCTCCTTCCCCCCTTCCTTCTGAGGACCTGGTAGAACTGGAGGGCTGTTTCTTCTTGGGGATAGTTAGTATCATGGGCAGGCAGTGCTGCCTTTTCTTTATCCAGCAAACTCGATCTGAGGGTTACAGGTCAGCAGGGTATTATGGAAAAGGGAGGAGCTTGAGCTCTGGATCTGTCCATCAGTTGCCAGTTTGGATCTGAGGTCGGATCCAAGACCCATTTGTGATTAATAATGACATTGGTTAGCACAGATTCCAAGTTATGATGATAAGCACATAACTCTTTTTATAACACACACAACCACTATAGACCCAGGGTTAGCCACATAGACTGCTGTTTGTGGTCCCTCCAGTGGGCAAAGGAGAGTCAAGCTTGTTGGCCCTGGACGAGGGAACAGGGAAGGCTTCCTGTTTTGGTTAGAGTGTTGTGCCCATCCCCAGGAAAGCAGCTACTCCCTTTAATAACACTGTTGGCCCCATTTTCCCTGTCAAAAAAGAAATAGAAAACTAAACATATATAATTCTCAAATTTTCTTAGACAGGAGTAGTTTATTGAGTCTGGCATGGAGTTTAATTTAGGCTATTGATCCTTCTTAAAAGGTGGTTTCTAATAAAAGAAAGAGTGATACCTCTTTTCATGAATTGATTCAAGATTCTGAATCTGGACAAGAAGATGAAGGGATAGGTAATCGTTTTTCTCCTCAGATTTCTGATTCAGACTCAGAGGAAAGCTCAGTTTCTGATTCTTCCTGTGGGGGTTCTCTTTCTCTGAAAATGTTTCCTGAATCTGCTAGTGTTTTCATTGGGAGATCACTGGGCATTCCAAGTATCTTGGAAAATACTATGAGCTGTTACTGAAGGCATATCAATAGCCATTACCCATTCCTCCAGTTCTGTCAGATTTGGAGGATGTTTTTGTCACTGCCTGCAATTTTCCTGATATATAGCCTACTGCCCATAAAAAGGCAGAAAGAATGTATACAGTTCATCACTCTCTTATGTTTTCATACACCTTTCCCAAACCTGATCCAGCAGCTATAGCTTTAGTTAATCCTAATAACTGCTAAATATTTGGTTAATTCCAATCCTACTCATTCGGACAAGGATGGGAAGATTATTGCCTCCACTTCTGCAACAGAATTTTGAATTGTCAGGCTCAAAATGTTAAAATTTATTCCGACTAATTGTGAAAGTATGAGGAACAGTTTGTCTCTAGGTTTCTTCTTGTGAAGAAAAATCTGGTTTAAATAATTTAGTTTCTTCCATGTTACATGTCACAATTCATTGTTTACAGTGTGCGTATGACTCTGTTGATACTTCTTACATGGCTATGGACACTGATACAATTTTTGAGGAGGTTTGCCTGACTCTGTTCTTAGAACCTCTTACGTGATGTAAAAAATGCTATTTTAAATTCTTCTTTGGATACAGATTTAGTTTTTGGTTCCTCTTTTGCAAAGGTTATCAAAAAGTTGCGATTAAAGGGGAAAGCTGATACAGGGACTCTCTAAGATTGTTCACCCCTACTTTTCCAAATGTTCTAAGGAATTCTCCAACCTCTCATCAGTTTTGGCAATAAAGAAAAAAAGAGAAAGAGAAAGAAAGAAAGAAAACAATCTCAACAAAATGGGGGTAAAAAGACATTTAAGAATAAATAGCAGTGGGATTCCAAAAATAATTCAGGAACTCCCCAAAACAAAGGACAGTCCAACAAGTCAGAATGACTATTTAAGGGACAGTGTTCTCCCCTTCCACTCTGATAGTTCTTTTCCCTTCAGAAATTCTGACTCTGCATTTTCACTTTGGCAATAAGTAATTTCAAAGCAATGGGTTCTGAAGATCATTCATTAAGGTTACAGATGGCAGTGGATGGAAATTCCTCCTTTCCAGGAGGAAGTTCCTCATACACTAGACCAGACTCTTATTTCTTCCTGTCCTTCAATGCATGCTGTCTCAGGAATCGATAGATCCAGTTCCTCCTTCCCAGGTTGGGAAAGATTTATATTCCATGATGTGTTTAGTACCAAAGAAAGAAAATGATTGGAGCCACATTCTGGATCTGTCTTTCCTAAACCTGTTTGTGAGAGTGCCCAAGTTCAGAATTATGTTACTTCACAACCTGTTACTACTACTTCCTCTTTTAAGTTTCTTGGTAATACTAGATTTAAAAGATGCTTATCATCACAGCCTTATTCATTCAGACTTCAGACATTTCTTAAGGTTTTTTGTGTCTGGATCACATTATCAGTTCTCTGCCTTAACCGTTGGACTATCCACTGCACCAAGCGTGTTCACAAACTGTCTAGTTTCAGTTATAGATCATTGCAGGCTATAGAGTGTCCACATTTTTCCATATTCAGATGATTTGCTTATCTTTGCATATTCTTTTTTAGTGTTAGGAATCTCACTTTTGTGAGAGATTTCTTACACGGGCTGGAATTCCAAGAGAACATTCAAACATCTTTCCTATCTCCTTCAAACAGGATTGTGTTCTGGGGGGTGTCAGCTAGACTCTTCAATTCTAAGAACTTTTCTTCCACAAGGGAAAATATATATCTATAGCTAGATCTATTTCTAACATTTGCAACTCAGACTTCGGTCATTGTGAGGGAATACCTCAGGATTTTTGGTCTCATCGCATCTATGATTCTCATGAAATCCCTGGTAAGACTCCACATGAGAAAGATACAATGGTATCTGAGGTCTATTTGGTCCCAGTGCCAACATCCTTTGTCTTTTCAAATCCTAGTGATGGGGTTTATCAGAAGAGAAATCAGTTGCTAGAGATAGCAAATTTCAATAAATCCAGGTCGCCCTTTTTCTCTCCCTGCTCCAAAGCAGTCAGTGACCACAGACACCTCAGACTTTGCTGGAGTGCAGTTTCAGGAGGGGTAAAAGTGCAACATCTGTGGGACACCAAGGACAGAAGCAAGCACATACATATAAAAGAGATGCTTACCCTGGTCAAGGCACTCAACTCTCTGAATCATCTTTGATCCCGCAACCTCTTCAAGTTGTTACAAGCAATAACATGATCATGTGGTACATCAACAAGCAAGAGGGAACCAGGACATGCCTCCTTTGCAGACTAGCCATCTTAGCTTGGGATATAGCTTCATAGCCCAATCTCACTCTGTAGGCATCATACATTCCATCAGAGCAAAACTGTGTGGCAGACAAGGTGAGAAGGACAAGTGCAGACCCTCATAAATGGAAACTAGACTGGGGGGGGGTCCAAGATTTAATCCACCTGTGGACCTGTTCCTCAAGTAGAGCTATTTACCTCATCTCTGAACAACCAGATGGCAATATTCTGCTCCAGGACATCATGCAAGAAGATCTAGAAGACAGATGCCTTTTTTTTCTTGGAGAGGAGTGTTCCTGTATGCCTTTCCCACCCCTTCCCCTGATATCGAGAGTACTTCTAAAGATTTAGAAGGAATCCCCCAAGAGCATTGTGGTGACTCCCTTCTGGCCCTGCCTAGATGATAGGTCTTAATTCCCTTTAGGCACCTGTTTAGTGAGGATGTGTAGTAGGTATTAATGGAGGCAAGAAAGCCTGTTACTGGAAAACCATATTTACATATATTAGTAAATGGAAAAGGTTTAATAGTTGATGCCAGCAATAAAGCCAACACCCATTCATAACTATTATTTCTCTGGTTTTACAATATCTGTGTGAGAGTTGCTACCCTATGGCCTTTCTTACTGGTCTATCAGGGTTCATTTATTGGCCATTTCAGCATGTCTACCCATGGATCCTCCTTTCTATGCATTGTCATGTTAAATGTTTTTGAAAGGGTTTTGCATAAGAGACCTCCAAGAAAACTGGTGGCCCCTACTTGGGATCTTAATTTTGTGTTAGAGAAGCTAAGACTTACTCCATTTTAAATAGATGATCTAGCTGACTTGAGGTTCTTAACATGGAAAATAGTTTTACTGATTGCTCTGTTTTCTGCAAGGAGAGTATCTGCATTGCAATCTGCTATAGTGAGTCAACCTTATCTCATTTTCCACAGTGACAGGGTTGCTTTGAGGACTAATCCCTCTTTTATGACTAAAGTGGTATCTGAGTTTGCTTTAAGTCAATGAATCCATCTCCTTGCTTTCTTTTCTGAACCTAAAAATTAGGGAGAAAAGATACACCTTACATTGGCTATCCACAGACAACTTGGGTATTATCTAAAGAACTAAATCTTATACATCTTTAGATTAAGTATGCATTTCTTGTGAAGGTAAGAAGAGTGAACAACCTGTGTCAAAACATACTATTTCTAAATCTAAGGCTGTCATCTTTTGTTATACTATAGCAAAACTATTTTAGGCAGGGCCAAGGCCCACTCTACCAGGACATTGGCTTCATCTGTGGCTTTTTGGAAAGGGTTGGATTCTAGAAGTATTCTAGAAGCAGCAAATTGTTCCTTTATATGGGTCTACTTTATATGTTCAAAATTTTGGAACATAGAACTGCTGATCATCGAAGACCAGAGCAACGAAGTTCCGAAATATCGAAACAATGACAAAAAAAAAGAATTTAAAGCGTGAAAACTTCTGATTTCATGTTTTTACAGGGGGCAAGCCCCCCTGCACCCTCCACACTCCCTGCTACTTAAATATACCAACTCCGAGATCGCAGTACAGTGAAGAGAAAGTGAAAGTTTCTGTTCCACACTGTACGGTGAGCTCCATTCACAAGGTTAGATATTTTGGAATTTCGATCCTCTGGTCTTCGATGACCAAAGGTTTGATGTTACGGAATTTCAAACATATGAAGTAGAACCCTTTATACATATGTTTACAAGGCCTTACAAGCATGATTCCTTCTCTAGGTGTAGATCAGGCTTTGCTAGGACCATTCTCCTGGTGCTCCTGGAACCTTCCGCATAGAAACTTGAAAACAAGGTATTTGGACTACATTTTGCAGCCAGGAAAGTATATTTAAACTACAAAATATTGCACTTCTCTTCCCTTTTAAATCAGTTTTATGTGTTGTGTTGTATTGTGTTAGCTCTTTACCAAAAGTTAAAGCTATTATTAATTTAAGGCATTTTTATAGACTGCAGTACTTTTTGGTTTCTGTGCTGAGCCTAGGTGTTCTGATTGGCCCTCATTTTATTGTGTTTTTACTAGCTCTCTTCTGAATCTGAAATTACAGCTATTAAATGATTTGGGTTTTACAGTATCCATTATTTATCTGAGCTCTTAAGTGGATTATCAGAATTACTCAACTATTTCTGCATTTTACTCAGTATCAAGTGCTATTTTTTCTGAGCTCTTAGCTGGATTATTAGCATTAGTCATGTAATTCTGTGTTTTAATCACTTTTCATACTTAAAACAAAAAGCCAGCTTTGGCTAGTTATGTGAGTTGTAACTAGATTGTGTGTTTATTAACCCAGCCCCCCTGCTATTTTACATTAGACAAATGGACAGCCATCTTAGTCTTGGGACTGCTAGAAACTTGAAAACAAAAGTATTTGGACTACATTTTGCACACATGAAGTAATTTAAACTACATTTAAAACATTGCACTTATCTTACCTTTTTAATTAGTTTTGTGTGTTGTGTTTTCTATTTTTCTGAAGTTAGAGCTAATAATTTAAGGCATTTTTTTGTTCTGCAGTGCTTTCTTTGTTTCTTTGCTGGACTTAGGTGCTCTGAGTGAGCCTTCATTTTATTGCATTTTTACTAACTCTCTTCTGAATCTGAAGTTACAGCTGTAAATTGATTTGGGGTTTACAGTATCCATTGTTTTTCTCTGAGCTTTTAAATGGATTATTAGCATTGCTCATCTAATTCCATGTTTTACTCATGGGCATCCTGAGACAATGTAGCAACTGTCTCATGTACTCAGACGACCTTTTAATCCTTAAAGAAACTAACACAGTATGTGAGAGATATACATGCATCACTTCCTTGGAGGCAAAAAATCTCTCTTACAAACAAGGTTGTCAAGAACACATGCATACCGCTCATCACACACATAAACCCTCTTATGCTTAGGCACTTAAAAGAAACCACTCCAAATCTCAAAAGACCTCCTTAGCCATCAAATGGCAGCACCTATCCTCAGCAATCACTGAAGTGCATACTAAAAGTAACACAAAACAACACATACGCCTACACCCAGCGTTCCCCCAGAACAAAGCCTGTAAGGCAAGCAAGCACTTTATATAGTACTCTTGTCATAGGGGATTCTATTGTATGACACACAGATGCCCCTTTCACCAGACAGGACAAGGAGTAGATAACATAGCACATGTACTCAAGTCACTCCACAACAAGTACAAATATGACTCTGTCATTGTCCATGTTGGAGTGAATGACTTGAGACGTACTTCCCTGGACTACATGAAAAGAGACATGGAAGAGCTCTCGGATCATGTGGCCCAGGCAGGTATGACCCTAGCCCTGAGTAGCATCCTGTCTTCGCCCAGAATGATACAACAGTTTAAGGATAAAATGATTGACTTCAACAATTGACCAAGCTTCTGGTGTCATTCAAAGGGGATCCAGTATCTGTCTACCTGGGGCGACATGTTCGACAAACCACAGTGCTTTGCCAGAGATGGTCTGCATCTGTCACCCCTGGGATTCAGGTTACTGGCTAAGGCTCTTGCCACCCCTATAGTGCCTTTTTTAGGCAAGGCTCAAAGGATGAAAGCGCCACCATAACAGGTACAAGTATGCAAAATCTGAAGGTAATGTTACTCAATGCCAGAAGTCTAAACCTCAAAATGCACTCTGTCGAGGCACTCCTAAAAATGGAGAACATCAATATCTGTGCAGTAACTGAGACCTGGTTCAAGGCTCCAGTGAGCACCCCTGCAGTACCAGGCTACAACTCTTACCACAATTTTGGCCACCATACCAGGACTGAAACACTAAAGGTGGAGGAGTGTCCATATTCACCAAGGGTATTCACACCTCCACGCTAGTTGCCCAACACAATGCATTCAAAATTCTCCAGGTGCAACTAACACTAGCTAAGAGTGCAATTCAAATTGTAGCGTGCTACAGATCCCTCACCATGCCCCAAGATTCTCACTACACCTTTCTAAACATACTGGAAAATATTAAGATACAACCAAACACCCTAATACTGGGTGATTTCAACTACCCTGTCATTAACTGGGAAAACTACTCATGTACCAACACCTTTGCCCAACAGTTCTTGGAATTCATAAATTCCAATGCCCTGGATCAACTAATCCATAGTCCCACCAGGGGCTCCAATATCCTGGACCTGGTCATTACCAACATGGAAAATCGATGCTCCACACCAGTGGTCACCCTCTTGTTGGTTAGGTCTGACCATAAGCTAATCACCTTTGACATCCACATCCCACCCCCATCCCCAGTAAGGAAACATCCATAAAAAACTTCTCCAAGGCCAACTTCATGCTACTCAAGTCAGAAGTGACAAACTTCATGACACCCATGCAGACAGGAACTGAAAGTTCGACTGCCAAATCCTACACTAAAGCACTGTATGAGCACATCCACTCGTGCATGAATCGTGCCTCCCAGATAGAACCAAGATGATTTCCTCCAAAAAAAGGAAGCCAATCTGGTGGTCCCCTGTCATAAACAAACTATACAACAGAACGCAACAGAAGGAAGAAACTGTTGCAGAAGAGAGGAAAATCTCAGGATGCAAAAAACTCCCTTACCAGCCTCAGGAAGTAGCTGAGATCCCTCATAAAATCCTCCAAAGCTAGTTACAAAAATAAAATTGTCAAAGATTCCAAAGACAACCACAAGGCATTCTATAGCTATATCAAGAATCTAAATGGCAATGCTCAGATCTGCTCTGAGCTACAACAGAATGGCATTAAATATACTGATCCCAAGGACATTGCCAATATCCTGGCAGATCGATTCAGTGCCAACTTCACCCCCCTCTCACCCCCTAAATGGCCCATCTCAATACAGAAAGACTGCCAAATTCCAGTAATCACAGCCACACAGGTAAAAACTGCACTCTCCAAAGCTGAGAATACAGCATCCATGGGACCACATGACATCCTGGGCTGTGTACTACATGAACTACAAAATTAACTGGCACCTCAGCTAAGCATCTTGTTTAATCATAACCTCACCTCAAACGTCATGCCCACTGAGTGGCGCACAGCTACAGTTATCCCACTCCACAAAGGGGGATCCACCTTGGATCCTGGAAACTACCGTCCCATCAGTCTGACAAGCCTGATCTGCAAGGCCATGGAATGTATTATCATGGAAATTATAAACAAAGACATTGGCAACCTTCAAACACTGGACCCCACCCAGTTTGGTTCATGAAGGGCCGATCTTGTCTCCTGAACCTGACTGACTTCTTTGAATCAGTCTCCAAAGCCGTGGGCAAGGGTAAGGCAGTCCACACAGCCTATCTGGACCTCACCAAGGTCTTTGACACCATCATCTGGAATCATAGATAAACTTACTAAGCTGTGTGTAAATCCCTATGTTACCCGATGGGTTGCCAACTGGCTTACTGACATAACCCACACTGTAAAAGTAGCCGACTCCAAATCCAGCTCTAGACAAGTGACAAGTGGAGTACCTCAGGATTCAGTCCTGGGACTGCTCTTGTTTGGCATCTACTTCTCTGAAGTACAGGCCAATACTGAGGTACGTTGGCTAACAAAGTTCACAGATGACTGCAAACTGGGAGCCATTATTGAATCCCCAAATTATGTGGATATTCTACAAAAGGGCCTTACAGAAACAAATGCTTGGTGCAAGAGCCATGGGCTCAAGCTCAATGCCAAGAAGTGTATATTTATCCCCTTTGGGAAAAAACATGTACCCATGAATTACCACATAGGTGGCAGTACACTAAACACCAAAAGTGTGATAAGAGTCTTAGGAACACATGTTGACAGTGGTCTCACCTTTGATAACCACATTGCCACAACAGTCAGGAAATCCTTCTGTGTGGCACACCTCATCACTAAGGACTTTTTATCCAGAAAAAAGGAGGTCATTGTCCCACTGTACTCATCCCTCATTAGACCCATCATAGAGTGCAACGCCCCATTTGGTATGTACCTCACAAGACATCTGCAACAACTGGAAAGGCAACATAAACACCTCATTAAAAGAATCACAGGCCTAAAGCAGATGCCCTATGCTGACTGACTAAAATAACTCCAGCTATACTCTGTCACATATTCTCTACTCAGAGGTGATTTCTGCTTAACATACAAGGCCATGTCAAACCCAGAGCTGATGGACATGCTTCACTTAAAAAAAATCCCAGTCCATCAGTGCCACACACTACAGGGACCTATACCTTGTCATCATAATAAACAAAACATGCTGGAGGGATAGGTTTCTGACTCAGGGACTCCCCATACACTGGAATAGACTGCCCATACATGTCAAGCAGAGTGCCTCCTTGGCCCTCTTCAAAAGGAACCTTGACGACTGGATGGGAGATAGGAAGTTTACCCCGGGGATCACTGGGACCATGGAAGTAAATATTGTGGGAAGAAATAGCCAGTGAAGTGTTATGGTTAGGCTTGTATAGGCCTTAGGGCCAATAGCCTAGTACCAACCTATGAACCTATAATGATTTCTTGTCTATCTAGAGGAAGGATCCTCAATATCACACATGTACTCAAGTCACTGCACTGCAGGTACCAATATGATTCTATCAGGATGTAAATGACCCGAGAAGTACGTCGCTGGACTATATGAAAAGAGACATTACTGATCTGTCTGCATATGTGTCACAGATATGTATGTGCCTTGCACTGGCAGCACTCTACTTTTACCAAGGATGATACCACAGTATGAACAGAAAACTATTGATTTTAATGATTGGCTTAGTTTCTGGTGTCACTCCTGGGAAATCCAATATCTATCAGCATGGAAGGAAATGGTTGATAGACCACATTGCTTTGCCAAGGATTGTCTATACCTGTCCCCATCTGGGTTTTTGGATATTGGCTAAACCTTTATCCACCCCATTATATCCTTTTGTATGTAATGTCAAAATGACAAAACTACCAACATAGCAAAAAAAAAAAAAAAAAAAAAAAAAGAAAAACCTCAAAGCAACCTTAAGGTGTTACTGCTCAGTAGTAAGATAGTAGGGGCCTAAGCAAGAAACTCCACACCCTTCAAACTATCCTCACTATGGAGAATGTAGACATCTATGCTGTTATGGAGACTTGGTTTAAAGACAAAGAAAGTACTCCAGCGGTGAAAACCTACAGTGCCTTAAACACATTTAGACCTACAGCAGCACAGGCAGGGGCGAAAGGAGGAAGTGTCTAGAACTACATTAGCAACACATACAACTCTTGGTTGGTTAAAGAGGATGATGCCCTGGAGTTCATTCACATCCTAATCTCCATAGACAAGATTCCTTATCATGTTCAGGCCAACTACAGGTCACCCTGCATGACCCGCAAAGTTCACAATTCACCCTTACCTAGACCTACTAGAGGCACTCACCATCCAACCAAATACCTTATTCATGGGAGACTTTAACTATCTCTCTATAGTCTGGGAAACATGCACTGCCTCTAACTCACAGGCACAACTTTTCCTGGACTTTATCAACACAAGCACCCTGGACCAGATACTGCACATTCCAACCAGAGGATCAAACACACTGGACCTAGTATTCACCAACGTGGGAGAGTGTTGCAGCCTACCCTTGTGTCAAGTCCTCATTGGTGAGGTCAGATCACTAAGCTTCCCTCCTGAAAATAAAAGTCAACTTGAAAAACCTGACAAAACATGTAACAGTTATGAACAGTTCTAAAGCAAACTACATCCCATTAAGTGACAGTTTGTCAAAATTCATGGCTCCCTCAAACCCCCAAAACACAGCTACCCAAACAGAATTATTTACAGAAATCCTTGAACAAATGTAAATGGCTGTATTGAGACTTCCTTACCTACCAGAAGTAAGCCCAGATCTAACAACAAAAACTAACACCACTGGTGGAAAACTACTTGGTATATAACAAAATAAAAATGTAATTGCGAAAATCAGAAAGAGCAACTCTCATAGAGACAAGAGCTCTCAGATTCAATTAAGCAAGAAACTAAGCAAGAACTAAGTGGGTAAGGGAAAAGCTCAAGAGATCTGGTGGCTGTGAGCTGTAGCATCGGTGGAGTTGGATCCGATGGATCCGATCCAAACTCATTCATGAGGAAAGAATGAAGATCTACAACACAAATGAAACATTATGGTAAGTATATAACTTCTTTTTAAATCTATTTTAGTTTTATGTTTTGTTTCCATTCATTCTAAGGAAGAAGTATGGTTTGTGTGGGGTTTTCACTTAGCGTACCTTTTTAATACATCTTCATTCAAGATATTAAGGAGTGCCTTTTTATTTATTTCAGTGTCTCCTTGTACATATATCCCTGCATGACTTGGTGTTGTAATTAATATGTTTTTGAAGTTGTGATGTTATTTAAACACTTGCAAATAATAAATGCATTAGAAATTAAAAATTGCCAACCAGATGCCAACCATTTCACCCTGACATTGCTACCCAAACCTACCCCATCCTTTGTACCTGCAGAACTGATCACTGCAAGTCTCAAAATTAATGACCACTCCTCCATCACCATAGCTGCAATTTCTATACCTCCAGTAGACAACATCCCCATACTAGAAAATATACTTTCCTTCTTCACACCCAATTTTTACAACTAAATCATTCTCCTTGGGGACGTGAATATCAACTGGTTAACTATTAAACCAATAAACACAACAGGGTGTTAGAGTGGCAAAGCACAACAAGTAAAAACATAAATACCACTCTGGAGCCAATGTTCTACAACCCACTACGACAGTTTATTAATAGGACAATCCAAATGGCATAAAAAACAATCCAATACATGTAGGTCAGGTGCTTTCATAATCAAAACTTCATCAGAACAGTTAAACATCAATTGCAAACAAGCTTTTATACAAAGTTCATTCCATTAATCAATAATTAATGCTTACTTGAAAATAAAGTGACAGTGCTTAAATAACAATGTAAAATATTTAAATATAGGTTCAACCCCCCCTTTTAGTTTGAGAAAACAAATAAATAAAAAAAACACTGAAATATAAAAA